>NC_056747.1:260123828-260156328 GCF_019279795.1 Protopterus annectens
GTCAGTCAGGACATTTGTCTCCCTGCATTAGTGGCAGGAAACTGATGTGCAATTTTATTAAAGTACTTGCGGTGGTTCACATGTCTAATACAACCACTACAATGGCACCAGTAGTGGTTTAAGATGAAATCATAAACTAAAATGAGTCACTGAGAGCCACCACATTATCAAGAAATGAATCTGTCTGTTAAATTACATCACAAAATAAAATACATAGTAATGTAAGCATGTGTGTGTGGTTCCGCTTTTGATGAAAAACACCATAGTGCAAAGATGACTAACATCATATATGTACTCCCTGATAGTGATGATCTCAGGGTAATGCAAAAATAATTCCCACCTAAGCAGTAACATTAATAGAAGAAAAAATTGCAAATCATTTTTATCCACCATTATGTTAGGGGTATAGTCTGAAACCCCATGTAACCATTTTTGCAATGCCGTATAGGTATGCAAATGTCTCTGCGGCTCTGTAAAATCCATTTGGCATTCAGAATTTTTAAGAAGTAACCTGAAATCTCTAGCTGTATATAACTAGCTTTACATTAACCTGAAATCTTTAGCTGAATATAACTAGCTTTACATTGCAGCATAATACATGATTTGAAATGCACATTCAGCTAAGATTACTACCGATCTATGAAACAAATTCAGTTTTCAAAGTTTTAAAATTAGCTCCCAAGAAAAAAATGTGGGTAAACCATATTGAATGTAATGCTTTGCTGAACCATCAGCTGTGTTCTGGGCCCCATGTTTGTGTTCTTAGCTCATACTTTCTTTGGCATATCAGTTGAAATTTTTAAATAATATTCATGGCATTCAGTTGATTTTCTGCTTTATGGTAACCATGATAAATGGAAGGCATCTGCTGAACTCAGTAGTATTATTTATTTATACACATACATACATATACAAGTCCAGGAGGACGACCCCTGAGAAGATGCCCTTTTTGCTCTGTTGATAACCTGCAATAAAGGAGTTTTTGCAATTCCATTAACCAACTTGAGCAATTCTTACATGGTTGTTTCAAAATTTCAGTAGGTTAGTCTTCTCCCATACCCCTGATTTATTAAATTATCTCTTCTAGCCCTGCTTGCTAAGGAAATAAGGGCTTTTTCTTGGACTTAGCAAGAGTATCATGCTGATTTACCACCATATGCATAATTTTTATGATAGTCTTCCACATTGGAAACCTTTCTTTTATATTCAGAAAAGTATAATCCCAAACTGTGATGTTTGTTTTCAACATCATTAGTACCAGTTTGCAAACTGAAGTGCACAACTATGCTAATTATTTTTCAGTGCAGTCACGATTGTATTAGGCCATGCACCCACGTGTGTGTGTGTGTGTGTGTGTGTGTGTGTGTGTGTGTGTGTGTGTGTGTGTGTATGTGTGTGTGTGTAATGTGTCTGGTACTACTATCATGAGGCATGCCATGGGCAGCACTAAAGGTATGCATTTCTGAGTTACAGAAACCCTCATCATTAATTATTACATTGTCGTACTCTATTTGAAGTCCATCAGATGATATATATTTTTATAATTATCTCATATTTTCTCATCGGGTGAAAAAGTAAAGATCTCACAGATGTAGATAACTTATTTTAAGCACTTGTTGATATAGCTCTCTTGGTTTTCACCATTTTTCAAGATATGAAAGTGCTGCAGATCACCAGGTGTTTAAGGTATACCCTCCATTTACATGTTAATCTTAAAATGTAAGAAGCTTACATTGTTTTCCTGTTCCTTGTAGAAAATGATTCACTTTCACATCCATAAGCACTGTTACTCCTAAAATGCTCAACATATTTAATTAAAACAAAGTTGTGGTCCTTAGAGTAACACTTAAAACCATTCCTATGCAATTGTGACCCAGATGGGAAATGAATTACGGAGGTTTCTTGTTGAAAATCGCAAAAACCTCCAGAAATTGTGCTGAGGGGAGCAACATGCAGCCCAGGCCACTCGCTCTAATGCCATGTCGCCATCTCATTTAGACACATTTCACGAGAGAAAATGTATTTGTTGTATTCTTTTAATTTGCCTGTCTTGCATTGATATTGCATGATGACATAATCATGATGTTGTAAAATGTACAGTTATATTGTTCGTGAAAATAAAAGTTTTAAATAGTCTTAGGTTTTCTACATTTCTATGTCTTATTGAAGTTTTAAGTAAGTTATTAATGTAACCAGAGAACAGAAGTGAGATATGCCAAGACATCAGTGTTAACATTTTTTTCCTAGATCTTCCTTAAAGTTGCTGAAGACACTGGTGTTGATTCTGATCCTACAGGTAATGTTTATATTTTCAAGTTTGATATTTACTGCTGCTTTAGAAATGTTTATGATTTAGATTTAAAGGGGGGGTACCACATAGTTTGTAGTCTTCCGCATAACGCTTGACTACAATATTTTTCCTACATTAGAGTTCTTTTGAGGAATGTAGTGCATCATTTATCGAGTCCTGAAAAATCGGGAATACCTGATTAAAAAAAAAAATCTCTTTCCTGAATGAATGAATGAAATTTGTGTTCTGTTTTGTGTTTTTGCAGTTCCTCTATAAAAATGTTGGAATGTAAACAGTAATAGTAATTAAAATATCCGGTGGGACTTGAGTGTTTATTGTAACGTTTCACTTACATGGTATGATACAGGACTAAAAAAGTGGAACCTGTGTTGAGAGACAGCCTTACGAGACTATCTGCAAATATGTACAGCTGAATATATATTTCTGTATTATTCTGTATTATAGAGCTAAATTGTTGCTTAGATATCTGTTGTCTTAGTGTTCTGCAAATATACAGAGATCAGTATATATTTTTTTGGTTTTATAATTTGCACTCTCATTCCTCACATCTCTGTTGAACCCCCCCCCCCCTTCCCTGTTCTTGGTTGTAGTTTAAATTTGGTGGCTTTTGCAGTGCCCGCCCCACTGTAGATTTGATCTAGGACAGTCCCCCAGTCCCATCTCTTTACTGCATTCTACCTAATAAACCCTTTCTGCACTTGCTTTTAGTCCTTTTTAATTTAATTACATTTTTTCAAACTGTGTGTGGACTAATATTGCTACATACTCAAGCGTGCCAGCTTGCACTGCATGTGAATTGTTTTTACTACTGTTTTTGCTACTTTTCTGAAAAAAAAATATATATATATATTTGTAAGCCTGTTTCCTACCTTTCCTGTAATTAGTGTTCCAGATACAGATTTGCTGTATCCAGGACTATTTGTAAGCTTCTGAGCCCCCAAGCCTTTCTGTGTTGGAGGGAAGCCTTCTAGCTTATCAGTGGGAGTGGTAAGCACTAGGTAACCTGTCTACCACATAGGGAGTGGTTCTGGCCCAGAATTTGTAGTTATTGGCCGTTTGGGCGGTCTTCCATCTCTCTCAACTTTCTGATTTGAAGGCCTGCATTTGCACATGTTTCTGTCCTGTAACTCCTAGGCCCATCTCATTTGCTCACTTAATTTAATTTTTTTATTTATTTATTTTTTTATCTGCTTTTACTGTATTTGTGTTTCTTCCTACTTTATTTTGCTTTTGCGTCATCTTAAAAGTACTCAATTGTATTTATTACTGCTTGGTCTAACTCATTCTAAGCCTTTTAGTTTAAGCACCTGGGCTTCAGACCAGTTGTTTTACATTAGGAAGGTTTGTGGTCTGCACTGTGGTGGCAGGACAGGTAGCTTACATCCTTCTAAGTTGGGAACTGCTGATTGAGGGCTCAGTGTCTGTTATTCTAAAAGTGTATTAATTCTGTTTTAAGCACTTGGGCTTCAGGCCAGTTATTTTACATTAAAACGGTTCGTGGTCTGCACTCTTGTGGGAGGAGAGGCTGGACTCTGCCCTTTTAGCTGGGAATCTCTGGTTAAAGGCTTATAGTGCCTGCATATCTAAACTGCTTCTTACTGAAATTGGTACACCTTGTTTGCTGTAGCATAGACTAGATCCAGGCCTGCTGAATCTAGCTTTGTTTGTATAACTTGAGCACAAATCCAGGCATTCTTTAAAGTATTCAATTGTATTTATTACTGCTTGGTAGTAACTTGATTAAAATGTAGCTATCATTCTAAGTCTTTTGGATTAAGCACTTGGGCTTCAGACCAGATGTTTTACATTAGGAAGGTTTGTGGCCTGCACTGTGTTGGCAGGGCAGGTAGCTTACATCCTTCTAAGTTGGGAACTGCTGATTGAGGGCTCAGTGTCTGTTATTCTAAAAGTGTATTAGTTCTGGTTTAAGCACTTGGGCTTCAGACCAGTTATTTTACATTAAGAAGGTTTGTGGTCTGCACTCTTGGGAGAAGAGGCTGGACTCTGCCCTTCTGAGCTGGGAATTTCTGGTTAAAGGCTTATAGTGCCTGCATATTTGAACTGTTTTGTACTGAAATTGGTTCACCTTGTTTGCTGTAGCATAGACTAGATTCAGGCCTGCTGAATCTAGCTTTATTTGTATGCTTGTTGTTTGTTTGCTTGTTATTTCCCTGAAACGCTAATTCCACCTAAAACGTGTTCTTTTCAGTGCTTCTGTGGATCCCTGGTGATATCTGCATTGCTTACTGTACTTATTTCCTTGTTTCACTTGAAAGAAAGTTTTACTGTTTGTCATCTTTGCATTTAAGTTATCTGTAACACATTGCATTTAAGTTACCTGGCACTTGCTCACTAAAGCAATTATATAAGTCAGCACTAAAATATTAAAAGCACTACACCCTCACAAACTCCCCTTGAGTACCTCGTTCCCCATTGACCCTTTTTTTTCAATTATAAAGGAATTCCCAATACTATTCTAGCATGTCCAAAGGTCAGTTGTCAATCTCCTCTCCGGTCCAGCCGGTGAATCTGGGAATCTTGAGGCAATGTTACAACTGCCTCATGTACACAGGCAACCCTCTCCTCCTCCCAATAAATTCCAACACGTGAGAGATGCAACCATATAGCCATACTGGAGGCTAAGCTCTCTCAACTCAGTACTGGTGAAACTAGTCAGGAGGAGAAGGAAACCACACTCACCACAATTCCAGTCTCACATAGACCTACCACGACAGCAAACCAAACACATAAACACACAAAAACATACTCGGAGGCTCTAAATAAAAATCTGCCTAAGCAGCAGAGACCTCCAAAGCAGACACCCAAGCAACCGCTACCCCAAAACAAAACACGTGCAACACATAGCTCACAAAGCCAGTGTGCTGAACAGTCACAGCCCTTAAGGCTAAACAACACACCTGATACACTTGTAATAGGTGACTCTCTATCGTCAGGCACACTGACGTCCTGCTCACCAGGCTGAACAAGGAGAAGGTCACGGTGAGCTGCCTGTCGGGCGCTAGGATCTGCCACATAACACAAGCACTCAGGTCACTCCAAGGCAAGTACAAATATGACTCTGTCATTGTCCATGCTGGTGTGAATGACCTGAGACGTACCTCCCTGGACTACATGAAAAGAGACATAGAGGAGTCTCTGAGCATGTAGCCCAGGCCAGTATGATCCTGACCTTGAGTAGCATCTTACCCACACCAAGAATGATGCCACAATATGAAGACAAGATAATCAATTTCAACAATTGGCTTAAGTATTGGTGTCATTCAAAGGGGATCCAATGCCTGCCAGCCTGGGATGACATGCTCGACAAGCCGCGATGCTTCGCTAGGGATGGCTTGCACCTGTCACCCCTGGGCTTTCGGATATTGGCAAAGGCTTTTGCTACCCCCATAGTGCCTTTTTTAGGCAAGGCTCAAAAGGCAAACCCACCTCCATAGGTATCACAAGGGATAAGAAACTAAGAGTAATGCTACTCAACGCCAGAAGTCTAAACCTCAAGATGCATGCACTCGAAACTCTCCTTAGCATGGAAAACATTGATATCTGTGCAGTAACAGAAACCTGGTTCAAGGTTCCCGAGAGCACCCCAGCACTACCAGGTTATACCTCATACCAAGCTTTTCGGCTCCAAAACTTGGACCGAACCACAAAAGGAGGGGGAGTATCAATATTCGTCAAAGATACCCACACCTCCAGGTTGGTGGCACAGCACGAAGCATCAGAGACTATCCATGTGCAACTAACAGTGGGTAAAACTGCCTTCCAGTTTATAGCCTGCTACAGACCACCCTCCCAAACCCAGGAACCCCACTCGGCCTTCCTGAGAACACTGGAAAATATGAAGGTCTCTCAAAACACCATTATATTGGGCGACTTCAGCTACCCAAACATAGACTGGGAGCATTACTCTAGCTCCAACACCCTAGCCCAAAGGTTCCTAGAATTTATAAACTCAAATGCTATGGAACAACTTGTTACCACTCCCACAAGAGGGGAAAACATACTGGACCTGATCATCACCAACATGGGGACTCTATGCTCCAGACCAGAAGTGTATCCCTCACTGGTAAGATCAGACCATAAACTAATTTCACTGGATATTCACATCCCGACTCCACCCTCTGCCCTGAAAACCACAGTGAAAAACTTCTCTAAAGCAAATTTCACACTCCTCAAAATCGAGGTGGAATCCTTCAAAGCCCCCGGGCCTGTGGAAAATACGTCCCAGACCACAGAATCCTTTATAAACGCATTCTATGAACACCTTCAGGAATGCATGGATCATGCAATCCCAAATAAAACCAAGACCCAATCCTCCAAAGGCAGACGTCCTGTCTGGTGGACCCCAGCCATAAACAAACTATACAATAGAAGGAGGAAGCTACTACATGATAGAGCAAAATCCCAAAAAGGGAAGGCATCTCTAATCAGTATTAGCTAAAAACTACGGGCACTCATAAAATCGTCTAAGGCCAGCTTCGAGAGAAAAATTGCACAGGACACTAAGGATAATCACAAGGCTTTCTTTAGTTATGTTAGGAACCTGGGTGGGAATTCCCAGATATGCTCAGAATTAGTTCAAAATGACAAAAAATACACCAAACCCACAGACATTGCCAACATCCTAGCTGACCGGTTCAGCGCAAACCCCCCCCCCATCCCCACCAAAAGGGCAAATATCTATCCCAGCAGTGCTGCCCCCCTGACATCTCAGATGCTCAGTTAAGAGCTGCCTTCTCCAAAGCAAAAAACACAGTATCAATGGGACCAGACGGTGTCCCGGGCTGCGTCCTACATGAACTCCAAGAAGAGCTAAACCCAAACATAAAACTACTGTTCAATCTCAGCCTTACTACAGGATATGTACCCAAAGAGTGGTGTACAGCAACAGTGGTCCCTCTCCACAAAGGTGGTGCCTCAGCGGATCCTGGAAACTATCGCCCCATAAGCCTGACTAGCTTGGTCTGCAAAGCTATGGAAAGGATCATCATGGACCTCATAAATAAAGATATTGGGGACCTACAGACACTGGATCCTACCCAGTTCGGCTTTGTTAAGGGCAGATCCTGCCTCTTAAACCTAGTTGATTTCTTTAAAACAATCACCAAGGCCATTGACGAGGGGAAGGTGGTCCACACAGCCTACCTGGACCTTGCAAAAGCCTTCGATACAATACCCCACTCGGGCATTATAGATAATCTCACCAGCTTAAATATAAACCCCTATGTCACTAGATGGGTTGCAAACTGGCTCAAGGACAGAACCCACATGGTTAGAATTGCTGGAGCCATGTCAGACTCCAAACCAGTTACAAGTGGCATCCCACAAGGCTCAGTCCTGGGATCTCTCTTGTTCAGTATATATTTCTCGGAGGTACAGGCCAACAGGGAAGGACTGTGGCTGACCAAGTTCGCAGATGACTGCAAACTGGGCGCCATAATCGACTCTCCAGCTGACACAAGCATCCTCTAAAAGGGCCTCATAGAAACAGACAACTGGTGCCAGAGCCATGGCCTCAAGCTAAACGCCAAAAAGTGTATAGTCATCCCCTTTGGCAAAAACAAAGTGCCCACAAATTACCACATAGGTGGTAATCCATTAAGTACAGAAGAAGTAATTAGGGACCTGGGGACCCAAGTTGATAGCAATCTCTCATTTGACAACCACGTGGCCAAAGTGGTTAGAAAAACATTTTATGTAGCCCACCTAATCATGAAGGGATTCACATCTAGATCAGGGGAGGTCATCGTGCCTCTTTACTCATCCCTCATCAGGCCCATAATTGAGTACAATGCTCCTTTGGGATGTACCTTACCAGACACCTGCAGCAACTGGAAAGACCCCAAAAGTACCTCACCAAGAGGATCAAAGGGCTCAAACAGATGCCATATGCTGCCCGGTTAAAGAAACTCCAGCTCTACTCAGTGGCATACCGCCTGCTCAGAGGCGATCTGTGCCTGACGTATAAAGCCATGTCCAACACGGAATTAATGGACATGCTGCACCTCAGAAAATTCAAATCCCATCGAGCTACGCGATCGAGAGACTTGAACCTCAGCACTGAAATAAATAGGACATGCTGGAGGGACAGATTCATAACCCAGAGGCTCCCTTCACTCTGGAATAAAATCCCAGTGCAGGTTAGGCAGAGTCCCTCATTGACTCTCTTCAAGAGGAATCTTGATGAGTTGATGGGAGATCGTAGGTTTACCCCGGGTATCACTTCTGTGTCACTGTTAGACAGAGGCACAGTATACTAACCTCGAAAAAAGGCATAGCAAAATTAATTTAAAATGGGTGGCGAAAGCCAAACACACTCTGGCTAGGCTTATAAATGCCCTAGTGCAGATAGCCTAGTATGAACCTATGAACCTATGAAATATATATTTGGCGTACTTGCATTTTTTTTTTTACTCTGCCACCATCAGGTTCATTTGTCTTTTGCTTGGTTGTTACTCTCAAGCAAGTAACTTAATCTGTTCTGATGGCTTGTTATAACAGTACATTTTTTCACTTGATTTTTTTTTTCTTGTGAAAGAGAGAGGCACCTTAATGGTCTTCTAAACCTGTACAAACTGTAGCATTAATATTTATTCTAGCTGCTTTGTGAGTGACTGGCTGCATTTTTCTGATTTGAAAAGACTTTGCATTGACAGTATTTCCTCTTTTCTTGGAAGTTGCATGACTTAGAGGGAATGTGTGGGTGGGTTTGGTGGTGGGGTGCATTAATCCCTCATCTCTCTCTCTATGCAGAGGCAAATTCCTGACTTACAAGTGCACATACAATACTTTTACCTGCACAAAATTATCTAAAAGTATGCATTGATTGGCACAGTGACAGCTTTGCTGTCTCAGTCTTAACTTTTCGACTTTCCTTCCCAGCTGGGAAAACTTCTGTTCAATCTGGATGTGCTCCCTATGTTTGCATAGGAATTTGCCGTTGCTTTTGTTGCCTTCTGTACCCAAAGACAAACTGTGGTGGAGCTGCTGATTCTTCAGTTTGCCTTATATGTGTGTGTTTGTCTGTGTGTGTGTGTGTGTGTGTGTGTGTATATAGATATATATATATATATATATATATACGCACGCCTCCCTTGTGTGAGTGAGACAGTGTGCATATGTGTCCTTGATAGACTGACATTCTTTTAGGATTAGTTGCTATGCCTTGCCATTGAGTAATAGGATAGACTCTGGTTTCCTCACAGTCCTTAAATGGACAGACTGGATATCAGATCATGTATGAATGACTCCTACATTATGTAATCCTACTATTTTCGTAAGTGGCCTCTTCTTGCCTTTATTTTATTTTATTCTGTTTTATTTATTGCTTGAGTGACTGTTTTGTTAACCAGGTAGGTTGAATGGTCCAAAGAAATTTTTCAGCCACTATTCAGGCCAAAGCCATAACATTTACAGCAGTAAAAAAAAATAAAACCAATTAATTTAGACAGATTATTTTAGAGAGAAGAAGAAATGATTTCTGATCAGAATTAATAGCCAAAGAATTCTCACAATAAGGATTCACACAGAATGCAAGTTATTCTGACCTGGAGAGAAAATCATAATTCATAGTAAACTTAATATGAAGTGGATCTGGTCAACATAACTTTAAAACTTGTTGCAATGTACTACTCAGAGATTGTGTAAGCTTTTTATTTTTTGGTGACATTTTTTGATGGCTTACTACCAGTCTTTTTTTTTCTGGCATGAGGGGCTGTCTGGTATGATTTGTTTTATAAATAATTTGCTGAAGGCTGAGAATGAGATGATAGTATTATGTCTTCATAGATGGTTCTATACCAACCTGCAGAACAAGGCTTGGACCAAGCTCAAACTTCTCACTACCGGAGATCACAGAGGAGAATGGATGTCTACATGAAACTGGAGGAGAATCTGGTAATAAATAACATTGTTTTGTTTTTATGAACTTCATGTTCGTGTTGCTGTTTTCGAAATCCAAATATTAATTTTTGGAAATTGGAGGGTATATGGTTGCCAACTTAGAAATGTGAATACTTTTTTTTTATTTCAAATGCATAAGAATATATATTTTGTTAATTTATTTGATTAATCAGTATCAAAACATAGTCCATATTTTTTTGTATGTATGAACTTGGGAGAAAGTTCTTAAGTTATAATACAGTCTATTTCTTAATATAGAAATCAGTAAATAGTTTGTTGCTTTGCACTACAATTCAATTCTCGTTATGCATAGCAGAATGCAGATAATGAATCTTGTTATATTCTGCTTCCATATAAGTAGCGACACAGAAGATGTAGAAGGAAAAGTAAACATTTTGTTCAAGAGACAAAGACATGCATCAAGGTTAATAATATCCAGAAAGGCTGGAAAAGAAATTGGTAAGAATGAAAAATTTGTATAAAAGCATGGCATATCCTAAATTATTTATGCTTAGCAGTAAGGCAGGAGAGGATTATGCACTTAAAGGAGAAACAGTAGCAACAACAGAGGTGAAAATGGGCCTGAGGTAGTCTTATTAGAATATCAAAAAGTAAACAAGCAATAATACAGAAAAGAAAGTAAGTTTGGTGACATGCTGGGATCCATAGGACGAGGCCTTGCTTGCAGGAAACAAGCAGTTTGTGCCTCCTGACAGATATGACAACCAGATTCATAAATGTCCTCAATGTTGTGTATCTTAGGCAGTGCAGATGTCATCTGTTATGTATGTGTAACAGGCTTGTGGTTTATTAACAGAATCACTTGCCAGTCATAACCCTCATAATGTCCAATACGTGTAAAGGCAGGCCACACTGAGGAGGACAGAGCACCATGGAATGCAACCGCGCAAAAGAATGACATCTGTAGTGACCTATGTCCATAGTGCATAGCCGGCCTTAGGCATAGGCTAACTAGGTGGCCGCCTAGGGCACCACTCTGTCCGGTATTTATTTGGTCTAGGTAAACCAGGATGGTGGTACCAGAGATGTTTTGGGGTTCAATTAATGCTACACAATAAGGCCTGTACTTGTTGCTGTGCACCTTATGTGCTTAGAACTGATTACTTGACTGTTTGCCATGCGACAAGTAGTCAGTTTAATTGTAATTTGCTGTATGAAAATGATTCAGAGTTTGTGTTTCACAGCTAGTGTGCAGTTGCAGAGTGATTGATTTGTGGTGGTTGCGACTGCTGGAAAAAGTAATGGTTTAAAGGACAGTGTGATGACTGGAAATGATTATTCCTAGATAGTTTGCATGCTTGAAATTATTGGTTGCTGTGATTTGGCAAAATACATAAACATTTGATAAATATGTTATACACATAAAGAATTCAGTATATAGGTAGTCTAGAAAACACTATCTTTATTCTTGTATTAAACTAGTTTTTCTGGTTTTGTAGGATTGCATGAAGTGGAAAACAACCCACAGTTAAATTTAGAATGAAAGAATAAGAAATGAAAATGACATTCTGTTAGACTTCAGCAGAAAGATAACTTGCTGAATTCATCAGTCTGATGTCCACAGATTTGTGGTAGAGAAGGCAGTCTGACAAAAGTTGGATATTTCTGGCATTATATTTTGAAAACTCTCATTCCAGGACTGTAATAAGAAGTCCTGTGTTTTATTTTTCGTCACAACTTGAAGCATTGCAGCAAAAAGTAGCAGCAGCATACTAGATGGAAAAAGTCATCAAAACAAGCAATTTCAAGTGTTCATAATTCCTATAAACCAACCTGCTATTCAAAAATGAGTAATTTCCAATGATCAAGCTAGCAGTGAACCAGAAACTTTCATTAGGCAGAGTACCCATTAACTTAAATATTTTTATTTGTGCATTGCCTCTGAGACACTTGTTTCCAATGGTTACCTATCTGTAAACCAAAAAAATGGATAGTAGAGAGACACACCAGCTGTTGAGGAGGTAATCACTAAAGATACTGACCCAAGAAAAGCAGTCCAAGACAGGTGACAAGGGTGTTTGTTTGAGAAGGTGCAGTTAATGCATACAAACTTCGATGAACATTGAAAAAACGAAGACTGAAGTAGCAACAGTCACCAAAGAGAAAATGTATCTGTAAAATTGCCATCAAAAGATGGTGGACCTCAGTGAAACAGACTGTAGGGAGGGCTTGTCTGGCAATGGAGAATGCAGGAGGTACTGCCAGAAGAATGGCCACTACATTGAACAAAATTGACTGTGCAAAAGAGTTGCCGTTGAAAGTTTGAATATAGTAAATGTGATCAAGCAGCAAAAATGTTAATGAAAACAGAGAGGACGTATATTAATTGTGAGATTGTGGGATCTTGGAACATTTATATGCTCTGAGGTACAGTAAACTTAGACTTAGTGCATATAAGTCTCACGGAGTTAGCAGGGCATAGCCACCGCTTCTTTGGGGAGTGCATTGGATAAACCTCCTTTACAAGATTACTTAAATGAGTTTCAAAAGTCTTTGTTGTTGGTGTTGAATCACACTAAGTGTTGTGACTCTCATTATTAGGTTCCTCACTTCCTGTTGGGAGTCATGAGTGTTTGGCAGTTCAGGGTTCTAATGTCAAAGGTGGTGAATAGGTGGATAGACACCTGCTTCCAAAATCAGTGCAGAGTCCAAAACTCCTTGCCATAATGATTAACTGCTTTGGGTTGGAGCTGGGTTTCTTCAGTTCTGTAGGTGAAATTGTCATGTCTGGCTTTGCGTTCTCTGTCAGACATTGGAAGTCCTTCAAGAGGGTTAAGAATCCTGTCTATTTTTCAGGGGCTGGAGTCACCATGTCCAGATGAGCCCATGCAGATTTCATGTCATCTACAAAACTGTTAATTAAGGGAGAGACCACCCAGGAGCTCTGCAAGGGGGCCTTGCAAATGTTTTCTAGTCTGTGCCGAGAAAGTACATCGATGGGTGGCCACTCATTCTTTTCCAGTTTCAATCATGGGAACCGATATGAAAGGGGACACCCTAAGGTGAGGAGGAGGATACCCCAAGGAAGCAAACATCATGATAATGGTGTCAATTCATGCAGGAAATAAAGCCAGGTTTTATCCAGAGAGTAATACTGGGACTGGCAATATGTAATCAATGCCACGGGACACTGGAGCTGACAAAGAGCAGTCTGATGCTGAAGCTGACATCATGTAGGCTGCTGATTTGTAGCAGAGGCAGGAATAAGCCAATGCTGGGTAAGTTTCAGGAAAAGTGGTGTCTAGGTGAGCAGCATGGGTAAAACTTGATAGGCCAATGACAGAGCTGATGTCTGATAAACAGTGCTTCAGCCTGGTGGTTGGAACTGTGGATTGGGCTGGATGTCTATTGATGGGTCTGGAAGTTAGAGCTGGATAGAAAGATGCCTGTATCTAGACTTGAGCTATGATACTGTAGATTATAAAGAGTCCAAGAGAGTTCTCAAAATTAACAGGAAACCTGCCATTCCTGAAGTTACCCATAGGAGTGGGGGGGGGGGGGGGGTTTGAAGATTGCAGACCTGCTTGTTACAGGGCAGCTGAGACCACTTTTTGGAGTGTCCTGTAGACCAGAGTGTTTGTTAAATAAACCCAGTCAAATTAGGTCGTCTTAATGACATTGAAAAAATAAGAGCCAGCAAGAGAGAGAACAACACGTGATCAGGAGACAAGTTCATTGAACCTGAAGTCACAGAAAAGGACACAGTTTTGGGAGACTGAACCAGGATAATAATGTATGGTGCCTGTACTTTATCGGTACTGCTTGGATGAACCCACAGCAGCTGAACCCTGAGGAAGAAATGTGAATCCCATCACTTGAGGAGGAGACTTTGAATTTGACAAGGAAGTAAAAAAAGCCCTCAATCCAGCCCTTTGAACAGAAGGATAAAGCCCTTACTGTACCCCAGACAACCCATATTCAATTAACAGCATTTAAATTGGTGGGAAAAGATGGAGGCAAGGACTGGAGCGAGCATATGAGGCAGGCTTGCCTATCCTAGGGAGGGAGGCTGCCTAGATTCACTGAAATTACAGCGTTAAAAGCTGCTTGAGCTTCACACTGCAAATGGTATACCACTTGGTCACGAGGATGCAGATGAGCTGAACTGAGCATGCACCTCCCATAAGCAGACATTTTGAAGTATATAAGGCTGAGAGAGGGTCGCAGGGGGTTATGGCACACTCCCCAGCCACAGTATAACGCTGCACCAGCATCCCTAACCTCTTCACTGGAACCCAGATGAGGGTCATGTTGATCCCAGGCAGGCTGCAGTGGGTCCAGTACATTTGTAAAATGAGGGGGGGACTTAATGGCAGCTTGATGGTCAACTGTGGGGAGGGGGGCAGGGAAAAAATAGTAAAAAGCCCTGCAACAGAGTTTCCCTCTAGAGTCCTCTGTGCGCTCTTTTTTCATAAGCTTCTTTTGGTTGTGCACATAGTTTTGTAAGGCATTGCACCAGTGATGTCTTGTTATGACATTAAAATGCCTGCCTGGGAACTAGGAGACAGGTCATGCTCTAGCCCAAAGTAAATAATATGCTGGTTGAGGTTGACTGTTTCCCATAACATTCCACTTGAGTGCACGTGTAATTCTATTAAAGGCATGAGTAAGACAACTGATGGTCTGTCATTTAACAGTCATGGAGGGTATGGGTTGTGTAGCAGAAGTGAAATATTTTCAAGGGGAATGAGATTTTGGAGTTGAGTTGCAACAATTTTCAGAGTTCATCACCTAGACAGACTAGATGTGAATAAGGTGTGCAGCAGCGTAGAAGCAGCGCAGGTTGAACAATGGAATTTGATAGGAATGATTGATGTTTATATAAAAAGGATCAAATTTGGCACTTTTGAGCAAACTGAATTACTTGCTAGGCCAGTGAGAGGTAATGGAGCCAGTTAGGCAGCAAGTGGAGATTCAAGAGAAGGCTGCAGGGTCAGTTAAGACTCATGATCAAATTAAGTCACAGCTCTCCGGAATTGAAGACAAAACATGAAAAACAAACTCTAAGGTTATGTGACTTTTTGTAGGGAGAAGAAAAAAGTGATTCGTTGGACCACATGAGAAGTTATCTAACAGAATGGAGTGGTTTTACCAGAGACATGATGGGGGTTACAACTACAAAATGTTTCCAGTATGGAAAGCCCAGGCCAATAATGACTGAGTTTTTGACTTGAGAGAGAAAGCAAGTGAACAAGACCTCACTCTGATGGACCTCCTGCATATCCACAAAACAACCCCCCCACTCTGATGGACCTCCTGCATATCCACAAAACAACCCCCCACTCTGATGGACCTCCTGCATATCCACAAAACAAACAGCAGCAGAATTACCCATTTTAAACACTTAAAACCTTGCCTGTGATATAAATAAGACCTGCTGGAGAGACAGGAATGTATCCCAGAGACTTACCCTATCTGTGGAGTAGGCTCCCCCATCCATGTGAAGCAGAGTTGTTTCCTAGCAGAATTCAGATGCAACTTGGATAATTGGATGGGAAACAGGAAATTCATCCTTGGTTTGGCACCTGTGTCTCTAATAGACACATGCAACTTGTAAATGGTTCATCTCACAGGCCCTGCTTGTAAATGGTTCATCTCCCAAACCCCTGTTTACACTTATCAATGGTTTTAGAACTTGGCAGAGATTTGGGATGCATGGCTAGGCTTAAAAAGGCCCTTGTGGTTGTTAGCCTAGTAAACACCTATGACCCTATTATTCAGATGTACCTTTGAGGAGCCATTCTACATTTGTGGATGAAATGAGGGAGTGTACATGTAAAGGACTGAAATTTAATTTGGTCCCTTCAACACTGAAAGTAGTCTGGAATGGAAAAGTGTTGGTGTTTCACAATCTTGATGAGGTGATTAAAAACATTAGACTTGCCACCTATGGTGGCACAGTTAAAACTGGAGCAAATGAGAGAGGATTCAGCTGAACTGAGAGACGGTGATACGTCTAGGGGAAGAGAAAGATGAGTGAGAAAATCAAGTTAGGCAGAGAAGATTGCCCTGTTTTCAGCAGCAAACACAATGCAATATTGTTAGGCTACAGTGTTTGGCTTGAGCTGCTAGTCTGAGGGAAATTAAAGTTTGTAAATTGTGATGCATTAAATAAGACTGGGCAAGGAGGTTCCAAGATGGTCGTCGTCTAGAGTACACCTAGTTCACAGAGCTCCTCACAACTTTGGGAATACCAGCAATTTTAAATGCGGTGAGCCTGTTTATTTCGCAAGATATTCATAAAGTTACTTTCAAGGAATCAGCTTAAATACTTTTGAACTATTTTCTGACTAAAAATT
Source organism: Protopterus annectens (assembly GCF_019279795.1). Classification (NCBI taxonomy): domain Eukaryota; kingdom Metazoa; phylum Chordata; order Ceratodontiformes; family Protopteridae; genus Protopterus; species Protopterus annectens. Next base: position 260,140,380 of record NC_056747.1, read on the forward strand.
ACTTCAAAATTTAAGTAATTAATGTGATAACTCTTGGGGCCTTTGGATCAGTAGTCTCGTGCTCATTAGCAACACTGAAGATATTCATTCTCCCACTTCCAGAGACATTTTAACGATATGGCCGGTAATTCTGACAATATGGAAACTCAAGCTGCTAAGGCTAAATTTTCTGCATCTTTTTCTCCTGACAAAGATAGTAGCTCCAAAAGGTTAAGAACAAATAAACAGTTAACTGAAACAACTAAAATAAATCCTAAAGAAAAAATTTACTCTAATTTTCATCTTGACGAGTTAAAAGCGGTACTTCAACCTATACAGAGTTCTATTCAAGACTTCTCAGAGCAATTATCAGATTTTGGTAAATCTCTCTCTTCGATTACAAAAAGAATAGACTCACTAGAAAATACTCAACAAACAAATGAAACAGCCATAGATCTAATCAATAAAGAATTGCGCGCCAAAGATGTGGTTATTGCGGACATGCAAACTAAATTATTAGATCTAGAGGCGAGAAGCCGCCATAATAATATAATCATAGGAGATTTACCTGAAAGTTATGAGCATCAAACTCTTCTGACTATCACAAAACAAATATTCTTGGCTTTATTACAAAATTATAGTAATCCAGATACTCTCATAGTGGAGAGAGCGCATAGAGCACTTAAATCCCGTCAAGATGCGACAACTACGAGAATAGTATACACAAAGTTGCTGAATTTTCAAGATACCCAAAAAATTCTGATGGCAGCAAAAAGTCAAAAATTCCTTACCTGGAATAAACATAAACTTACATTCTCACAAGACTTACCCCCTCAAATAAAATTAAACAGGCAAAAGCTTTCCCCATTTTGCGCAGACTTGATCCAGAAAGGCATAAAATTTCGTATGCAATATCCCAACACGCTGTCATTCATTTACAAAGAGAAAAAATACTCAACAAACAATGCTCAGGAAGCGAAAGATATATTTTTTAATATATTCAAGACTTTTCCTGATAATGTTTTACCTAATAAATAGGTTTATGTTAAATGTTTGTTTAACATATCTAGTGAATAGTAACTCACAATGTAAATTTCAGTTAGTTGGAACCTTTTGGAATAAGTTATAATTATTCAATGTTAACTTAAACAAAACAAATCACATATATTCTCATATTTTTCCACCTGAAGTTTATTGAAAAAGATTTACTTGTTCAAACACTGTGAATGGACCACAAGATTTTTTTTCCCTTGTTCGCGTATGGGAACTATAAATCCAGATGGATGAAGCGATGGGGCTCTTTTTTCGGTGAACTCCAGATATCTCCTTTCGTCAGCAGGTCTGCGAGGTTCGACTGAGGGCATTTGAAAGAGAGATGGAAAAATGTCCTTTGTTCCGAATGAAATTTAGATACGAAGATCATCAGCGGAATCTAGGTGAGTCCATGCAATGTTTGGAACAATTGCTTTCAAGCGACACTGAAGGTGAGATCTCAAGTTATTCATATGTGTGGTCCTGAAGTTAGTTCGTCTAACTAGATTACTCAACCAGGCTTGAATAACGCTAATACATTGTTATACTCTAACCTGAGGTGATGCGTTTTCCATGTTATGGCAAGTTGGGTCAGTTTTTTGTCTGCAATAAACACAGTACTAATTTTGTAACTGTATGGCAGTCTCATTTTAATTTCAAACTACCATAAGACACTGACCTGGAGGGAAGAAGTAAACTGATGCTCTGGGTTTCCACAATGCACAACGCATAATCTCCTCTCAACCAGCCGAGAAATACTAATAAGAACTTTCCTAAAAAATGTCCGAACAAATGATATGAACCAGAGATACAAATGAGACATTTATTAAATGGTAGCTGTGAGATAATATGGTAATAAAAGGCTTATATAAGTTGTCTAGCAGACCTGTGTATAAATTTAGGGCTGGCAGAAGTAAAGATGTAAACTGTGATGGGAAGAGGGAAGAATAAAGTTCTAGACTGCGTGAGGTCACAACAGGTCACCTATGTGGTGGCAGTACTGCATTGAGGGAAAAACAACAAACCAGCATTTCAGTGGTGTTGCCCTTTGCAATATGAGTTGTCACTTGTGTGAAACAAACCCCACTCCACACACTTTTAGTAAGTAACTTTTGCTGAACAGCCTTATTCTTGTATATAATAGACATGTTTTACTTTCTAGGTGTAAAAGGATAAATTAAGCTAATAGTACGCTATACAGTTGCATATATGTAGATCTACAATATAATACTGGAGTTTAACCTAAACATAAGGTTTCAGGTCTATCTGATATAAAAAACCGAACCACTAAGAGGTCTTGAAAATTGAAATAGAATTTCAGAATGTCTAATATGACATTTTATGTAGCTTTATAAACCAGAGAACTATACCCAAATAAGGTTGGTTTGTGTTGTACAAACTTGGCAATGCTAACCAGATGGAAAAAGCAGTCTGAGTACTGAAATAATATTATTAGAATATGGTTTATTACTGACCTATGTAAATTGACTAAAATAAACATCTATAGTAAATTTGTGTCAGTAACATTTAAAATTGTTTACATATTTTAATATTTATGCACAAAAAGGTTTAGAAATGTTTTAATACTGTGTTACTTATTAAGATATACTGTTATCTTTACTTTTTCTTTTACAGTTTTGTTCTTATAAATATTGACTTGCAGAGTTTGAATTTATTATAATAAATATTAAATAATATAGCATTTTAATTATTTTTAAAAGAATTCTGTATATTGTTTTATTGTAACATTAGCAAAATAATAGGCCCTGTGAAGGGTTACCCTGAAATCGAATGTTACACTATAGGATGTTTCTACTGCTGTTATCATGTTTTCACTAGTTACATTTACAACAGGTGAAGCTTTAAAAAAGTTTAACAGTGGTAAATAAGTTTACTTGGTCATTAACAGGCATTCATTTGATATAGATATATATAATTATATAATTAACTCAATAAAATCTTCTCTTTTTATTTGTTTTTCATTTGGAGCTGTGAACAGGATGTTATGGAGTCTCTAGTTAGATTCGACATCTTGTTTCTTTAATATTATGTATATATGTATATATGTATTTAATTTAGGGTTTGTCCTTTTTAGGACAATATGTAAGGTAATTCCTACTTTCACTAACATTCTTCTAAATGTAAACACTTACCCTTTACTAAATATACATACTCCCTGTATTGTTAGGGGCAGGTGGATAGGCACCGGGGTGGGTATAAGGGAGTGGTACAGTTCCTTAAAGAAAACTTTATTGAAAATGTTTATTTTGCAAAACACTAGATATACAGAAAACATAATATTAAAGCCCACTATATCACTAATATATTAAGTCTTTATTTCTCTTTACAAAGATTCTTAATAGCATATGGTGAAGCCCTTACATATTGATTCATGGAATGTCAGGGGGCTAAAAAATAAAGGCAAAAAAGCATTATTATTTCATTTGCTATATAATTCTAAAGCTAATGTATGTTTCTTACAAGAAACTCATTTAACTAGAGAAGATTGGCTCAAAGATACAAAAAAGAAATGGATTAACAAAATAATTGCGGCTGGCAATAGCTCTAACTTAAAGGGGGTGGCTATATTAGTGAAACAGAATTTTCAAGGTAATATTGTCGATGAGAAATACGACTCTGAGGGCAGATGGTGTTATTTTACTGCCAACATTCACAACATAGATAAACCTTGTCTGATTCTTAATCTTTACAGTCCCTGTAATAATCAACATTTATTTATTTTACAGATTTATAACATTCTTGCTGCTTTTAAAGATCACTACATTATTGTGGGTGGGGATTGGAATTCTGTTATTAATCCTGATTTAGATAGATCTAGTAAATCACTTTCTTACAATTATCAAGCTTCACTAGCCCTGGAAAACTTGATGTCAGATCTAGAACTTATTGACCCTCTCTCCTCTACTGGTTATTCAGATAGTAAAGATATTTACACTTATTATTCGAGGTGCTACAATGCATAGTCAAGGTTAGACTTTTTTTTTATTTCAAACTCTCTTTCACATTTGTTAATTAATTTTTCTTTAGAGCCCAGATTTTTTTCTGATCATTCAAGGATCTCTCTTGTACTCAACACAGATTTAAATCTGTCACGCACGCACAGGGTAAATAAATGGACATTAAACAATAATTTACTTAAAAATGAGGAAATACAAAAATTATGCAAGGTAATAATAACTGAAATGTATAATAATCTTGATTCTACAAACATTCCCTATGATGTCCAATGGGCCGCATGTAAGGCAAGTCTGAGAGGTATGTTTATAAACAAAGCTTCATATCTTAAGAAACTTTATAATAAAAAAGAATTGTTTTTAAAAGGAAAAATTCAATCTCTTGAAGACATGCATAAATTGAACCCCAGTTCCTCATGTTATGAGCAAATTAGGGAATTGCAAAAAGAATTATTACTGCTACATCATAATAATCTTTCTATACTGGAACAAAGAATGATGGCTACTTACTCTGAATGGGCCCAAGTCCCTTCAAAAACACTTGCGAGAATAATTAAAAATAATCGAATTATACCTAGAGTAACGCCTATACAATATGAGAAGAGAATATACAGCACGGACAATGAGATCATTCAACTATTTACCTCTTTATATTCAGATGTGTATTCCAAAAAATCGAATGTAATCAATAATCAAGACATAGAGAGCTGTTTGTCTAATATTACATTTCCTAGACTAAATGAAGAACAACAAAACATACTTATAGCACCAATAAAGATTCATGAAATCATAGATTCTATAGATAGGCTAAAAGCTGGAAAATCCCCTGGTCCAGATGGCTTTACATCTGAATTTTTTAAAACTTTCAAACAGGAAGTAGCACCTTTTCTTTTCAAAGTTTATAAGTACATAATGATCAATGGTATAACAGATTTATACTGGAATACTTCAAAAACAATTCTAATCCTAAAAAACAATAAAGAAAAATCAGATCCGCATAATTATAGGCCAATCTCACTTATAAACATAGATATAAAAATTCTAGCTTCAATACTGGCTAATAGATTAAAAAAATTCCTACCATTGATAATTTCACCTGACCAAGCTGGTTTCATATCTCATAGACATACTTGGGACAATACTTTGACACTAGATACATTAATTCATCTTACTAAAGTAGACAGTAATCCTCTTTATGCATTGATTCTTGATGCATCAAGGGCCTTTGACAGAGTTAATTGGGATTTTCTTTTTAGTACTATGGATCATTTTAATATTCCTACTGCTTATATAGAATTTATTAAAATCTTATATAAAGATTCTACTACTCTTCTACATATTAATGGGAAGACTTCTAATCCTATTAAAATCATCAATGGCACGAAACAAGGATGCCCTCTATCACCTTTTCTTTTCAACATATATATAGAACCACTCTTATTAAGTATAGCGCAAAATTCTTTTCATAGAATTCCCAGACTTGTGAACACCAATCTTCTTTTATCAGCTTTTCTGGACGACTTAATGCTTTACTTCCAAACTCCTACTACGGACCTTCCCAAGTTAATTGGTTCTATTAATAAATTTGCACAAGTTTCGGGATATCAGATTAATTCTAAAAAAACTCATGTCTTTCCCATTAATCCTCAAGCTCACAAGATATATCTATTCCCTGAATCCCCTTTTCAAATAACTAGTGGAATTAAATATTTAGGAATTCATTTTATTCATAATGGTCTCTCAACATTTCAAAATAATTTAGCTAAAACATGGTCATCAATTTCTCTTGATTTACGCAAATGGGAAATTCTAAATTTTACTCTCTTATCCAAGTCTGCGATAATTAAAATGAATGTTCTCCTTAAACTCCTTTTCAATTTAACTCCACAGATCAAATAATTCCCAAAACTTTTTTCAAAATACACATGGAACTGGCTAAATTTATTTGGTATCCGAAATCAGTGAGAATTTCATATTCTAAGTTACTGCTCCCTAAAAATAAAGGAGGCTTAAGCTTACCAAACTTTCATCTTTACTACTTAATTATTGAAGCTAATAAACTTCTATCCATCACTAATATGAATTTTACTGATTTCAAGAATCTTCCTAATTGGATTAAGCTCTGGTACCAGCATATTTTAGCTAAAAAAGTTAACCCTTTAACTCTTCCATTTCTACCTATGAATATTATGCATACTCTTAAAATTTCTAAATTGTTAAAACAGAAGGTTAAATGTTTTCAGGAGATATTAAAACTTGTCAACTTAGATAGCACTTTCCAATTAATACAACCAGTGCATCTAAATCCAAACATTAAATTGAATAATAACATGATCAACCTCTCAGGCTTCCCTTTAATAAAAAACCTTAATATATGGGATATTTTGAAACATAAAGATCAAACATTAACTGATTTATGTAATATTTTTGAGGTTAAAGGTAGATATATCACCATTCTCCATCAGCTAAGAGATCTTATCATTCCCAAATTTGCCCACATTAAAACAGAAAATCAGGATTTCATTAATTTTGATATTTTGATTCAAACTTTATCGCTTCCAGAGAAAATGCTGTCTAAGACATATAATCTATTAATGGATATAATTCATAATAAAGATTGTCTTTTTTCCAATTACTGGGATAAACATAACTCTCAAGTAACTACAAAACAGAAAATTTCTGCTATCAAAATGACTCTAGAATTCTCACCCTTTAAGAAACTTTACTATACCCAACTAATGATAAATAATAATGCATACTGCACCCTGATAAACTTAATAAATTTAATCCCTGCAAATCTGCTTCTTGCCCATGTTGTTCATTTCCAAATGCTGACCTTATGCATATTATATGGTCTTGCTGTTATTCACACAAATTGTGGACTTCATTGAAAGTTCGTTTGCAAAAAATGGGATACCACAAATCTACCCTTTCTTGGGAACTAGCAGTCCTTCATATTCATACAATACCTCTTTCTAGGTTAGATTTACATGTATTAATATATATTTGTTTACTCATAAAATTCTATATTACTAAAAACTGGCTTGACCGTACCAAACTAAATTGGGAGAACTTTCAATCTTTGGCTTATTCTTATATTGCTGCACAGAAAACATTAGTAAAAAGTCCTAAAAAATTGGCCCTCGCCAATAAAGTGTTGGAAAAAGTTGTGCTCATTATCAACTGTATGTAACCATCTGGGCTAGACTTGATTGTTTTTGATAACACCTATGATAGATAGTGTTTTGCATTTCAGTTAACTGTGTATTGTTGTAAATATTGTATATAGTTAAACTGTTTTTATTTACATAAAATGATTTACATGCTCTTAATTAATTATCAATGCACAATCATATTGTAATGTCTATTTTTCTTGTTATGTCTGTCATGTTACATTATTTGATTATCAATAAAAAGTTTTTTGAAAAAAAAAATAAATAAGACTGTGCAAAAAAAAAGTTGGTTATGAATTGTGCCATGGTGACAGTTATTTCTTCTTTTTTTTTTTTTTGGGGTTGACTCCCACTCTAGAATAATAAAGGTAGGAATTCTTCATGTATTGGACTTCAGCCAAAAATTGGTAGCTTTACAGTTGCTTAGGATTTGTAAAAGGGCAGTAGAGGACTGTAGTTTTGATCCTTCCCCGAAAAAAGAAGAGTGTTGTTTGAAAGTATGTTATACTAGTAGATTGGGATGTCTATATATGTATGACTAGTAAAGTAATGTCATATGAGAGCTCAACCTAATGTGTATTTTGGTAGTAAATTGATAAAAACAGAAGAAACCCACTTGAAAATTGCTAACCACTGCTGAGATTTAGTTAGCTGTTAGACTTTACTGAACTTGGTTGTATTGAAGCTTATATTGGTATGTGGTGGTTCACCCAGTTAAAAGACAGCAAACATTTATTAGTGTAATAGTTTTGTTCTTTAGAAGATTGTTTGTGTCTTTCGGCTTTTCCCGGTTAGGGGTCGCAACAGTGGAACTCCGGTCTTCTAATGATTGGCAGTAGATTTTTACGTGCCAAGTTGCCGGCCCTGACTCACAACCTTCAATGAAGGTACGCCCATTCACACATGTCTCCACACAGAAGACGCTCTAGCTGAGAATTGAACAGGACAACGTCTTACTGTGAGGTGACAACACTACCGCAGCACCACCACCACAGTCTTTTGGAGGTAGTAAATACTAATTTGCAGATGTGTGAACTGTTGATGTTATTAAAGTCTATAATAATTGTTGAAAATATGTTTTGTATTCATGATCTGTGTTAATACTAGGGGATTACCCTTTAGGCATTATTTATTCAGTCAGTATACTAGATTAATGACTAGGAGAGTTTTAAGGCATACTTTCTAGCTTTGTTTATCCACCTTAGACAGCTAAAGAATTTGAGCTTGTCTGCTGGGATAGAATTATAGGATGAAAGAATTAGAGATTGTCCAATGGGATAGAATTATAGGCTGAAAGCAAAAACTGAAGATTAATAGCTAAGGATAAGGAAGGCTAGTAAAGGATGAACTATAGATGGTAGGTGAATAAAAAGATTGTGAAGTAATTGGGTGGTTGGGTATCATAAGTGGTTAAAGCAATGACCCATATGCATGGTGGTTTGCTGTCGGTTTGTCATGTGATGGGTGAGGATGTGGCATGTTCTCTATGGCCATGAATGCGATATTTTGAAACATTTTTAACGTGTGTATCATTCTTTATGGACTAGAAAAAGGCACCATATATGGTTTAAGAAAATGTAAGCGTAAGATGCCAATGTTTTCTATCCTGATTTGAGATTCAACGTAATGCTGTCATTGAACTGGGACACGCACAAAGTTGGAATGTAAAGTAAGAGAGAATAAGTGAAAAGATGTTAATAAGGGCTGGATGCAAGGTGAATGGCAACTTGAATTGTAAATGAAAATTAAACTGATATTTATTACTATATTAGTTATGTAAAATGTCACATTAGCTACTTGATCATGAAGAAGGTGTGAAACAGTGAATACATATAAGGATGCAAAATTGAATGATTAAAGGGGTGGAAACTAAAAGACACCAGTGGAATGAAACTATTAAGAGAACTAACAGTGGAAGAAGTGTTGTTAAAATGGAGGAGCATTCTGAGATAATATGACTAGAGTATCATGTACATATTGTCTTATGGCAATACAGGGAGTAGTATTTACCTGCTTAGCTGGGTAAGGGTATCGGGGCAGTGGGAATAAATTATTGTACACAACTGATGAGCAAAGACAGCAAACAGGTTGATTAGGCATGATATGACTTAAAAAGGGTAATTAAAATGTGCATACGCAGGAAATAATTAAGAAAGGAGTTGTCCGGCATTTGTTCTACATGGAGGAGAATAAAAAGAGTATGTATGTAAATAAGGACGTATTATACAATGAGTAGAACAGACGCTTCAGACTGCTGGAGATGTAAAAAAGGGGTTTATTTAAGTGCTTTGGAGACGCCCTTTTTTGAATGAGGTAAAATAGAAGCATATTGTAATATTTTCTTTAAGGGTCTGTGGTCTGATAATTGCGTATTAAAAAAGAAACAATTTTAATGAAGCACTTAGTTATAAACAATATTCAGTGCACTGTAGTCTGTTAGCAGTCGCCAGAAAAGTAATTAACAAGAAAAGTAAGTCTGATTCAATGCCTTTCGGACTTTTTAGATCCAAAAAAGGACAATCTGATTGAGATCTGTAAGCAATGTGAACTTAGACTGCTGGAATAATTTGGAAATGTTAATTGTGAAATGTAAAACAAAGTTAAGAATCTATATATTATTGTTTGTATAACCAGTGTTGTTGATTATGAAAACTATTATTTGGAAATCAGTGCTCTTCCTTTTCCTTTTAAATTTTAATAAAACTTCTTAAAAAGAGAAAAAAAATATTGGAAACAGGCTCAAATGAATTTAATGGACAAATGTAGACTTACCCTGAGAATGTTGGTGTACTGTTGAAATAGCAGAGATGCTGTTCTCGAATTAGAATATGGTTTATTAGTGAGATGGTTGATTTTGGTTTAGAATGAGGCCAAAAATAACATTGGCACACGTTTTTTTTTTTTTATTTTCTAAGACACCAATAAAACCACTTGTTCTAAAACAATAAGACTATGCATATAGTATTTATGAACAGATGAGAGGCCAATGCATTTTTTTTACTGTATAATGGGTTTCGCTTCCCAAGACACCGTCTTTTTAGTTGCTGCACAGACGAATTTGGTTATGTATAGCCTTCACTTGCCATGTCTCAAAGGTGCAGTTACTGCTGAAACATCCTGAAGTCTGCAGATGGTACTACTGCTATGTCAAAAAGTATGTTTCCTGATGGGTAAAAGCATCTGCTTATTCTTACTTTTCAAGCTGTTATCTTGACAAGTCATGTGTGTGCCCAAACCAAGGCTTGCTTGGATGATTGTAACTCTGTGGTTGTGCCAACTTGACTGTTCTTAGCATCATTCCTTTTAATAAGAATATTGAGATATTCATTGAATTTAAACCTTGTATTACTTTTCTGTCTTGCAGCTTTATTTTTGTGTTTGCATTGCTGTCCATGTAAGGATGCTATAAAGTTGTGCATTTAACATTAAATATGCCTTATTTTGTTAATATTTTCTAGTGTTCTAATTTATTTTTATGGTCCTTCTCCCTCAGCTTCTGCAATCCTCTGTTAGCTTATTCATTTCATCTGACATATGGCTTCCAAGAACAGGTGAAACAGGGAGACAACAGCTGGGGGATCAGTGTCTTCATTTGTTGGGGTTTAGAGGTTTTTCTGGAAGGGGATGCTTCTAACCTCCTGACCTCATTAGCTGGACAACATAATTCAAGAGGCACTTTTCTAATTCAGTGTGCTGTTTACTGTTCTCTTCTTGGTTGGCTTACATGCTCCTTCCCATGTGCAAGAGCTGTATTTTCTAGATTTCGTTCAGATGGAACTCCTGCACCTGGACTTGTATCATCCACTTACTCCTATCTCACCCAGGCTGCTAGTCAAATCCTGGTCATCTGGCATGCAGCCAGGCCTAAAACATGTATGTCATAGACATGGCCTTCTAGAGTTATGATGCCGAATGGGATAGATTTAAATGTTTGAATGCAAGTATGTCATTAATGATGTATATATAATTTTGTTCTTTTTGAAAAACTTACCCAGAACACAAAGAAACAGACTACCTTAAATCATCAGATGGCAGGGGATCATACCAGATCACAGGATGGGCACTGACCTGTCAGCAGTTCAAGGCACTCTTCATTAAACGCTTTCTGAATGCACGCCGGAGTAGAAGGGGATTCTTTGCACAAGTAAGTGATCAAGCATTGAAGTGTGACCAATAAGTAGTTTGGAATTTGCCTGCCCTTTAGATAAAAATACATGCTCAACTGAGAGGCCTATGTCACTAGGGGAGGGTTTGGCTAAGGATTTAAAAAGTAACTTGTCTGCTAGGAAAAACAGCTGAGTTGCTAATTTGAGAGCATGATGTCTGGTAACCACACCAGGACTTTTGACCATCTAGAGTTTGGACTGTGTTAGATTGCCATAGTGAGTTTTCATTCATATATTCACTTTTCAATACATACTTTATTCAGGATGGATGCAACAGTGGATGCAAGGCAGAGAGCTAATTTTGGGAAGGAGACCAGTCCATAGTGGGACATTCACAAGGGCTATTTAGAGGATTTCCAGTTCACCAATTACCATGTTACTGGAATGTGGGAAGAAACCGGAGACCCACAGAAAATCTACACAGACACAGGGAGGACCATCAGCTGTCAAAAATCAACTGCATCTAACTGACCATATTGATATCTTACCTCTTTGAAAAGAGGGCAACTGCACCGACTGGTCTTTTGTCAGATGCAGCCTGACCCACTGAGATGCATTACTGTACTGACATGGTCTTATCAAAGCTGAGTCATGTAGTGCACAAACAAACAGTTGCACTTCAGTAGTTTACAGCAGAGTGTAGGGATCCTTGGGTTAATCTTGGGAGTTGACCAGGTTCCACTTATTTGTTTTAGACATCTTTTTGTCCATTTACTGCAGTGAGAAGATATGTATTTTGAAGGAGTGAAGTGAGCTTTTGTATGACTTTGGAATATTTTTTGAATCCTCTCTGTTTGATGCCATGCTCTGAGTATTGTTTGGCTTCTCATTTGGCAGATAGTGCTTCCGGCAGTTTTTGTGTGCGTTGCCTTACTGTTCAGTTTGATCATTCCTCCATTTGGAAAGTACCCAGCACTGGAGCTTCAGCCATGGATGTACGGGGAGCAGTACGTGTTCTTCAGGTGAGAAGAGGAGGAGATCAGTAAATGTCCAACTGTAGCTGCTTTGAACATGTTTAACTGTGTGTTATGTCCAGTACAGTCACATCCTTTCAAAACTGTTGGAAATCTCAGATAATACTTTCATAGGCTTCCTACAATATTTGTGTGCATTGCTTTGCTGTCCAGTTTGATCATCTCTCCATTTAGGAAGTACCCGATACTGGAGCTTCAGCCATGGATGCACGGGGAACAGTATGTGTTCTTCAGGTGAGAGGAGGAGGAGATCAGTAAATGTCCAACTGTAGCTGGTTTGAACATGTTTAACTGTGTGTTATGTCCAGTACAGTCACATCCTTTCAAAACTGTGTCTGTTTATGGAAATCTCAGATGATACTTTCATACGCTTCCTACAATTTTTGTGTGCATTGCTTTGCTGTCCAGTTTGATCATCTCTCCATTTAGGAAGTACCCGACACTGGAGCTTCAGACATGGATGGTAACGGGGAACAGTATGTGTTCTTCAGGTGAGAAAAGGTGGAGATCAGAAAATGCCCAACTGTAGCAGCTGGGAACATATTTAACTGTATATTAGTAACAGACAGTCCAGTACAGTTTATATAATTTCAAAACAGTGTCTGTTTATGGAAATTTTGGGTAATAGTTTCATTGTTGGAGAAACTCACAAATAGCTGCTGTTTCAATACTGAACTTATGCAAGGCTTGACCATTTTAGGGCTGGCATTCAGTTTTCAACTGAGTTATGAAACAGAGAATGAAATGTGTAGTGTAAATAAAGATGTAAACTCACAGGTTAAATGGGCTTTTTAAGGATTTTTGGATGGTGAACATTTCACATCTTTGCCGTCATTTTATATTTGTTTCAGTTTGTAGGCATTTAATTCCATGCAGGAGCAAATCCATTTGTTGAAACCTGAAGAACTGTGATTAATCACATGCAGCTAACTGAACATCCACTTGCATCACAATTCACATGAGGTAGTTGGGCTACTTCTCATGGGTAAAAATAGTGGAAAACAAACTTTTTCCTTTCTCTGAGGTGTATCGGTCTTTACTTGAAAAGTAGCATGGATGTCTGTGCTAACCCTAAATAGGTCTTGGAGGGTTTTAGAAAATGCTTGATTTTAGTTGAGTTTCTGAGTAAATGCATTCATCAAAACTTTATTTGGTAGATTATGCTTCACTGCATTCCACCTTGCATTCTATCCAGTTTAATTTATTTTATTTCATAGTTTTCTGTCCAGAGTATTTTCATAACCACTGGCACTGAAATGTTGCATGCAGTGTTTTCTACTGTATTGTCAGCACTCTGAGACAAACTAAAAATTGTGAGATGTTGGGGAGCTATGTAATCTTCATGCTGTTTGTGGAGGGGGGTGAGTGACTATCCCCTCCCACAAGTAAATTTAAAATTGTTTAATCTAAATGTTATTTGGGGGTCGATGAATGACCATTCCCAATCAGCGAATGAACTTGAGAAATTAGATTTTCATCAAAAAGTCCAGTACTTGGAATGGGTGACGACGTGGTCTAGGTTTTTTTCCTTGATTTACTGACATTGCAATGCCCCCTCTAATATTTTCTATATCTATTGTCCATTATCTGCTTTTGCTCTCTCAGGATTTTATAAATATGGTTGTTTGTTTCTTGTAGTTTGAATTTTTTGTAGCCATGTGTCTGGAGTAGATGGGCCACATCCCTTTTGACTGTCATCTTTTGCTAGTCAGCAGGCAGTTTAGAGTGGAATCGCCACTTGTATTATATTTTGTTGTTAATTTCATTGTTTTGTTTTTCTTGTTTATGTATCGCCGTTCGGTTGTTTATGCCTATGGCGTACTCGGACAGCTTTTTGTTCCTTTGATTACATCTGTCATTAAGTTGTTTTTTTTTTTATTGGTTGTTTTATTTCCTTATTTTTGATTGACCTTTGTGCCTAGACTCTGCATTTGATTGGAACTCATTGGTAGCAGTTAGAATGAGTGACCGAGTTAATAATTTTCGTATACTGATTTTGTCTTTGAGACTAGGACATAATGTTTCCTTGATTTGAAGTGGACGTTGTTTCATTATTTTATTGGCTGATCTGTGTGTTGTTGCTACTTTTTTTTTTTTTTTTTAATTTTCTGGTCTCTATAGTGCTGTTGACTTTATTATAGCTATCTATTTTATGGCATTTTGAAACGGGGGATTTTTAATCCCTTATTAACATAATTCACTAATTTTATACTTTGACATTTATGACATTGTGATAGCTTACCCAGGATTGCTGTTCAGAGTTTTAGAATATAACCCTAGTTTTTTAAATTATTGTATTGGGAAGCTTTTGATTAGTGGTGTGCTCAGCCAATGGCCATCCTTAATTTGTTTTTTTATCCAATGTGAAGTGCTCAAGTATATAGTTCTTTTCCTTGACAGATACACATATTTGTAGGCCTTTAGTTACTAGGTTTTTAACTTGCATTTGATTGGATGTTTCTCATAGTGGTGTAAGGGAATCTATCCTCATAGGTTGTTTTTATCTCTAATTACCATTTTGAATAAATGCCTTTAACATGTGATTAAATTTAGGAATTTTAATTGGTTTGTGATCTATTTTAAATATGTGTAGTATGTCTGCATAACTTATGGTCTAAAGAAGCAGTGTGTATTCACTGTGAAAGTGCTTAGCAATAAATATATTTCTTGTGGTCTTCAGTCATTGTAGTCTGGAGTATTTTTACTGTACATTATGCTGGGCCTGTAAGTCAGATCCAATCAGACATTTTAGTTGTAAGTGACTCCTTTGCAAATCAACCAGGTTGAGCAAGAAAAGAGTGACAGTCATTTGCTTGCCTTCTGCCAGGATCCATCAGATCATATGCACACAAATTCAAGTCCTTGAACAACAAGTACCAGAATGAGAATATTGTAGTACATGGGGGTGTCACTGACTTGATATGTACCTCCCAGGACTATAGGAAGAGAGGCATGAATGGAGCTCTAAGACTGTGTGTCCCAGGCACGTATGAGCCTAGCACTAATCTACATTTTACTTGTTCAAGGATGATGCTATAATAGAAACAAAAAATAACTGACATCACTGGTTAAGTTTTGGGTGTCATTTGAAAGGTCCATTATTTTATTTGTCAGCCTGGAAGGATATGATTGACAGACCACGCTGATTCCCCAAGGATGGCCTGTATCTGGCCCCTCTAGGGTTTTGATTACTGGCAAAGACATTGTCCACCCCATGGTGCCTTGTTTTAGTCAGTGCCAGCCTGATAAATCTACCAACATAATGAAATAAGCAGTGGAAATATGAAGGTGGCACTGATCAGTGCTAGGATCCTAAACAAGATACTCCACTCCCTACAAGCCCTCCTCTCTTCACCATGTTGGACATAGACCTCTGTGTAGTGACTGAGACATCATTTAAAATGGAGAGCACTCCAGCCGTGCAGGACTGTAATGCCCACCACACATTTAGACCCGCTACTGTGAAGGGGGGTAGGTGTCTCAGTCTTCAACCAGAGTAGACTTTCATCAAGAATGGCAAAGCAGCATGGTGCACCAGAGCTTCCTCATCTTGAAACCATCAGATAGGTACCACACCATATATTAGCTAGCTATAGAACTCCCTGTATGACGTAAGAAAGCCACAAGGCTTGTCTACAGGAACTGGAATC
>NC_056747.1:260161328-260298828 GCF_019279795.1 Protopterus annectens
ATTGCCATTTTGTTTCTCTTAGTTCTAAAATCACTTTAGTATTGCCACCTCTTCCCCTTTTCTTCACTATGTCAATAATGAAAAAAGAAACCTCTTAAAATTCTGACGTATGACAAAATGTCTATAAAGGGCACTACTTGTCTTCTTATTTTTAATGTCCCTCACATGCTCGGCAATTCTATCTTTCAATCTCCGTATGGTTTTACCAACATAGAATGCTGAGCATGTGGAACATGTTGCTAGGTATACAACACTTGTAGTATTACATGTTCCCCTACCAGGACATGACAAAGTGTGGGGATAGCCATCCAGACCGCAGAATCCTTTATAAACGCATTCTATGAACACCTTCAGGAATGGATCATGCAATCCCAAATAAAACCAAGACCCAATCCTCCAAAGGCAGACGTCCTGTCTGGTGGACCCGAGCTATAAACAAACTATACAATAGAAGGAGGAAGCTAATACATGATAGAGCAAAATCCCAAAAAGGGAAGGCATCTCTGATCAGTATTAGCAAAAAACTACGGGCACTCATAAAATCGTCTAAGGCCAGCTTCAAGAGAAAAATTGCACAGGACACTAAGGATAATCACAAGGCTTTCTTTAGTTATGTTAGGAACCTGGGTGGGAGTTCCCAGATATGCTCAGAATTAGTCCAAAATGACAAAAAATACACCGAACCCACAGACATTGCCAACATCCTAGCTGACAGGTTCAGCGCAAACCCCCCCCACCCACCAAAAGGGCAAATATCTATCCCAGCAGAGTGCTGCCCCCCCTGACATCTCAGATGCTCAGGTAAGAGCCGCCCTCTCCAAAGCAAAAAACACAGAATCAATGGGACCAGACGGTGTCCCAGGCTGCGTCCTACATGAACTCCAAGAAGAGCTAAACCCAAACATAAAACTACTGTTCAATCTCAGCCTTACTACAGGATATGTACCCAAAGAGTGGCTTACAGCAACAGTGGTCCCTCTCCACAAAGGTGGTGCCTCAACGGATCCTGGAAACTATCGCCCCATAAGTCTGACTAGCTTGGTCTGCAAAGCTATGGAAAGGATCATCATGGACCTCATAAATAAAGATATTGGGGACCTACAGACACTGGATCCTACCCAGTTCAGCTTTAAGGGCAGATCCTGCCTCTTAAACCTGGTTTATTTCTTTGAAACAGTCACCAAGGCCATTGACGAGGGGAAGGTGGTCCACACAGCCTACCTGGACCTCACAAAAGCCTTGGATACAATAAGGCTCAGTCCTGGGACCTCTCTTGTTCGGTATATATTTCTCTGAGGTACAGGCCAACACGGAAGGATTGTGGCTGACCAAGTTCGCAGATGTCTGCAAACTGGGTGCCATAATCGACTCTCCAGCCGACACAAGCATCCTCCAAAAGGGCCTCATAGAAACAGACAACTGGTGCCAGAGCCATGGCCTCAAGCTAAACGCCAAAAAGTGTATAGTCATCCCCTTTGGCAAAAACATAGTGCCCACAAATTACCACATAGGTGGTAATCCATTAAGTACAGAAGAAGTAATTAGGGACCTGGGTACCCAAGTTGATAGCAATCTCTCATTTGACAACCACGTGTCCAAAGTGGTTAGAAAAACATTTTATATAGCCCACCTAATCATGAAGGGATTCACATCTAGATCAGGGAGGTCATCGTGCCTCTTTACTCATCCCTCATCAGGCCCATAATTGAGTACAATGCCCCTTTTGGGATGTACCTTACCAGACACCTGCAGCAACTGGAAAGACCCCAAAAGTACCTCACCAAGAGGATCAAAGGGCTCAAACAGATGCCATATGCTGCCCAGTTAAAGAAACTCCAGCTCTACTCAGTGGCATACCGCCTGCTCAGAGGCGATCTGTGCCTGACGTATAAAGCCATGTCCAACCCGGAATTAATGGACATGCTGCACCTCAGAAAATCCAAATCCCATGTAGCTACACGCTCGAGTGACTTGAACCTCAGCACTGAAATAAATAGGACATGCTGGAGGGACAGATTCATAACCCAGAGGCTCCCTTCACTCTGGAATAAAATCCCAGTCCAGGTTAGGCAGAGTCCCTCATTGACTTTCTTCAAGAGGAATCTTGATGAGTGGATGGGAGATCGTAGGTTTACCCCGGGTATCACTTCTGTGTCACTGTTAGACAGAGGCACAGTATACTAACCTCGAAAAAGGGCATAGCAAAATTAATTTAAAATGGGTGGCGAAAGCCAAACACATTCTGGCTAGGCTTATAAATGCCCTAGGGCAGATAGCCTAGTATGAACCTATGAACAACTACATAAGGGTCATCGTTGATATACTTGCAATAATTGCAAGAACCGCACTTGTACATCCTAGATTTAAACTAGAATTGCAATGATTAAGTTTTTATATGTCGGATGTCATGTGTATTTTACTATAAAAAGGAAGTGATGTGTATGTTTAGTGACTTTGATGCCTAGGATCTGAAGGTGAAAGCGCTTAGTCACGAATAAAGCTAGTTCTCTTTCCTGCCACTGTGCTGTTTTTTCTACGTTTTTTATTTTTGGTTTTATTAGTGATTTTCGCCCCTGGTGATGTGGAATTTGTGTGTTGGATTTACTTTGTGGAAAGTCTGCTTTGTGGTGTGGGTTGCTGGACCTGGTTTTATCAACTTGTTCACTTCACTTTATCTACAATGGAAGCCCTAATTAAGGACCTTACAGATGCAGTTTCCAAGCTGACAGCAAGTTTTGCTACACCTGCAGCACACAGTCAGCGTAACACCAATGGTATTGCATGTTTGCCAGCTACACAAGATCTACGGGTGTTAACTTTACATTCTGTGGGTGGAATAGACGATTCAAACCACGAACCAGAGGGAGTTTCCATCCCTTTAGGATCTAGAGGGCTGACTGGTTCTCCAGTACCGTTTTACATTTTAATGAAAATGAGCAGGAAGGGCTGGTTTTGGGAACTCTGAATAACCAGCTGATGTCTTTTGAAAAACTATGTCGCAAATTTTGTGGCCTCCAGCTGGATAACGCATTTCTACTGGAATCTATAAGATTGAAGCAAGTGCCTAAAGGGCTCCGAATTAACAAGTTACCAAACGGGATTTCTGAGGGCAGCAAAGCGTTTAATGAATTAACTGAACTTTATAACAATACAGGACTTGAGGTAATGTGAATTTTAATTAAGGACAACAGCATCAAGTTGGATAACCTTAAAAAGGACATTGTTACATTAGACACTAGTATTACAGCTGATTTATTATTTTCACATTATAAAATGAAATATGACAAGATTTTGTCGGACTTGGAGAAGTATGTGACTGACAATTCTGCTAAAAAGCAGGTTAAATTAAAACGCGACAGAAATGAATATGTAGCTAAGAATGCTTACAATATTAGTATGCATGTGAATGCTGGTAAAGTGGATGATGTTGATTATGATGAAGGGGGTACTTCTAATGTTAAATCTAATGATGTTATTAGGCCTAGTAACCAAAACTATGTTAGCAATGTAAGTTACATTAGAAACAGTAGTGAGGTAAATAATGAGCTTTTTTAGAACCCCCTCAGAAAGTAAGAAGATCGGAATGCCTGAAAAATCAGGCGAACAGGAATGGGCCTGGTTTTCAGAACCAATGGCGTTACAACAACAGAGGGTGGAAGGGGGAGGGGGAGACGGAACCAATACTACTAAATATGTATAGTCCTGAATTATCAGTTATTGATGATGATTTGCATGGCATACAACAAGATGTCAAAATTCTTAAAAATGGAGATTTTACTTTATACAATTTTACCAACAAGCCACTGACCTCCATGCATTGTGAATTATTGAAAAAAGTTTTTTCTTTTGTGCCATCTTTTAAAACTGATATTGCCACTTTAATTTTAAACCTCAGGTTGTTTACAAGACATTTAAACCTGAAATTAATATTTTCAAGTGATGAGGGGGATGTTCGCCCAGCATTAAAAAGCAGTACTACTTTTATTCCTTCCTCTCATAGAAAAATTGCACTTTTTGAGTCGCTTTGTGAATCAGAATTTAGGGCTCGGTTACAAAACAACAACATGGGGAGTGACAATCTCAGTAGACAGGAAAGAAAGATTTTTAGTGAATTAAAAAGCGATACAACAATTAAGTTCATGAAACCGGATAAAGGCAGGGTGATGGTATTGATGTCAAAGTTTGACTATAGTTGTAAAATGTTTACTATTTTGAACGACCCTGCCACTTATTGTAGAGTTTCATTGAACGAGATCAACCACGCTTATTCTAAGATTGATATAGAGTTATTTGATGCTTTTTCACAGGATGTTATTAATGGTGTTGAATTGGACTATGAGTGTGGATGACCCAGTTATCCCAGTGATCTTTGGAATTCCTAAGATCCATAAGTGTGTACATGATCCTCCTTTTAGGCCAATTGTGGCTGCCAAGGGTTCAAAGACTGAGCTCTTGGCTGCCTATATTGACCACTACACTAAGCCTATTATTAAAAATGTTGATCACATTGAGAGATTCTTGGCATTGTTTGGAGTTGTTGCGTGACATTGTCACGTTAGAAAATGTGAGCTTTTTGGCCATTGATGTGATCAATTTAGTTTCTGTAATTCCACATGATAAGGGTGTCAAGACATTTGAAGAATGTTTAATTGGATCTGGCATGCTTCCTAATGATAAGGTTAATTTTTTAACCAGTTTGATGGAAATTGCACTGAATAGTAATTTCCTCTTTTTTGAAGGCGAGTATTATCGCCAGACCACAGGTGTCGCGATGGGAGCGGAATGTGCTCCAGTTTTTGCAAATGTGGCCCTGTTGCAATGGGAGAAGGAAGTGGTGTTTAGATCCAAATACATGCCTAAGATTGTTAAATATTTGAGATTTTTGGATGACATCCTGATTTTGTGGAATGGCCCTATATCGGAAATTGATGATTTTGTAGCATTTTTGGATTCTAGCACTGACTTTTTGTCGTTTACTCACAGACACAGTTCTGAAGAAATAGATTATTTGGATATATTGTTAAAGAACAATGATGGTATGTTGGTCACCACGATTTTTAGGAAACCAACTTAAACGGGCTGTCACCCTCCCCATCAGAAATGTGGAGTGGTGAAGGGCCAGATGTGTAGGCTATCAAGTCTTATTAGTCAGGATGAAGATTTCAGTAAGGAATTGTACACACTCATAGGGATGTTTATCAACAGAGGTTATCCACTCAGATTGTTGCTCAACACCAAGAGAGAGATCTGGAGAAAGAGGTCTACACTCTATCGACCGGTTTTATCATTAGACTCTAACGTGGTTGACCCCGGTAAGAAACACGCGGTGGGCAATAATGTTATGGTATTAAAATATAATCAGGATTGCCCCAGACTTGTCAGTATTTTAAACTGCTTGGAAAAATATCTTTGATGATCTTCAACAGAGGTTAGGTGTAGCACCAAAGGTGGTATACAGTAGAGGAAGTAACTTCAAGGATCTTCTTGAATTGTGAGAGATAGATCAGGACAGGGGGCATGTCTCTAGGATGTACAAGTGCGGTTCTTGCAATTATTGCAAGTATATCAACGATGGCCCTTATGTAGTTGTGGATATCTATGCCCGCACTTTGTCATGTCCTGGTAGGGGAACATGTAATACTACAAGTGTTGTATACCTAGCAACATGTTCCACATGCTCGGCATTCTATGTTGGTAAAACCATACGGAGATTGAAAGATAGAATTGCCGAGCATGTGAGGGACATTAAAAATAAGAAGACAAGTAGTGCCCTTTATAGACATTCTGTCATACGTCAGAATTTTAAGAGGTTTCTTTTTTCATTATTGACGTAGTGAAGAAAAGGGGAAGAGGTGGCAATACTAAAGTGATTTTAGAACTAAGAGAAACAAAATGGCAATTGACATTAAATGCTAAGAATTCTCCGGGTATTAATGACAATATTTCTATTGTACCCCTTCTCAAATGGAAGTCTTTTAATATTTAATTCAGCTAGTGTGCATTCTTTAATTATGTTAAAAGGGTGGTTTACAATTTATTTTAGTATTTTTAACATGTTTAATATAGGTTTTATATTTAATACAATTATACTGTACAGGATTTTAAACTAAAATTGCAAGGATTAAGTTTTTATATGTCGGATGTCATGTGTATTTTACTATAAAAAGGAAGTGATGTGTATGTTTAGTGACTCTGATGATGCCTAGGATTTGAAGGTGAAAGCGCTTAGTCACAAATAAAGCTGGTTCTCTTTCTTGCTACTCTGCTGTTTTTACTTTTTATTTTTAGTTTTAAGGTAAGTGTTTGTTGTGTTTTTTGTGCTTATTTAACATGGTCGGCTTTCCAAAATTCGATCATATGGTCTCTGCCATATGAAAGTCAACTTTGAAAAGTCTACCATGTAAAGTAGACCCCACCTATATATAATGTGTGTGTGTGTATGTATATATATATATATATATATATATATATATATATATATATATATATATATATATATATATATATATATATATAGATTCACTTTATAACCTCGAAATGCTGAAATATCGAACTTCAGTATCTTGAGACTATAAAACCGAATCCACAAAACACCGACAAACAAAAACCGCGAAACCACATAACCGAAAACACCGCACACACTACACTTAACATACAACACAACACCCACATCACAACATAAACAAAAAAACAACACACATACACAACTCACACACACATAAGCAGGGGGGCAAGCCCCCCTGCACCCCCCACACACCCCCACTTATATATACTAACTCCGAGATCGCACAAACACAACACAAAAGCTCACTCACACACGCACATTCTCCAATCCCTCACACACACTCTAACTCCCACTCAAAACCCTTACAAAACACTCACTTACCTGACATAACACCTACATCCGCACACGGCACCACGCACCACCAAAACACAAACCCGGACATTACGTAGCGTAACTTCATAACCACGAATTCGACATATTTTTGTGATCTATTCAAATTCGCGATTATGAACGTTCGCTATTTGTAACATTCGACTTTATAGCTTCGAGATACTGAAATTCGACATTTCAGTATTTCGATGTTATAAAGTGAACCCATATATACATATATATATATATATATATATATATATATATATATATATATATACACACACACACACATACGTGTACATTATATATAGATATATATATATATATATATATATATATATATATATGTCATCTCTGAGATACATACCTGTCCCTCCAGCATGTATTTATGTTGCAGATGAGATTTAGGTCCCTGGTTCAGATGTTTCTGATGCCATTTGTTTTGCAAATGTGCAATATGTCTGTTGAGGTTGAATCAGATGAAGTTTTATAGTTCAGACCGCTTCTGAGCAGCCTGTAGGAAACCAAGTATAAGGATGACGCTTTAAGGCAGTGTGAATAGGGCATGCTGTCCTCTGCATGTATTCTTTTTGTGAAGAACCTCTGTGAAAACTCCAGTAGCTGCACATGCTTGGCCAGGTATAAACCAAAGGGAGCACTCTGCTCTGATTGGTCTATTGAGGGTGTTTGAGCTGACCGGGGTACTTATTCTCACTTGAAGAAAGTTAGAGGATGGTTTGGTTCACTAGAAATAGATAAATGTCCTCTACACAGTCTTACATAAGGACTAATAAGCCACTTAAGATTGTTCTGGATTGCAGTGTGTCCTGATGTTGATTAAATTTTGACAATGTTGATTGTTTTATTAGACTGTCACATGTTCTCTTGTTGTAGATGTATGTTGCATGTATAGAAAAGTATGTCTTACTGTTCTTATGGAGGTTTGCATTGCAAAGTGAAGTGACTTGATATGGACTTAAAACAGCTCTTCCTTTAGGCTCATAGTCTCTCTTCTGCTGTTTCATAGTGGAGCTGATGTTCTGCTTTGCCTCCCTCCTTTTTAGTGAAGATTCTGCACAAGACCAAGACATGCAGCAGCTTCTTCATTCTCTCCTTAACAAACCTGGCCTTGGAACGAAATGCATCCATGACAAAATTCATCTGTGAGTATAATGACTTTTAAGTATACCAGAATTATTTAGTTACAGCATGACTTGCCATATGTATATTTTTTGTCTTTTTCCCCTCTGCACAGGAAAATAGACATCTTTTCTAGCCTTGCCTGCAAGAGAAATGAAGTATTGTTTCGAATACTGTAGATTGTCATTTGGCTTCTGCTTGTATTCATGAAACCCAGACCCCTGTTGTACATCCTTCCCCATTTCAGCATTGG
Source organism: Protopterus annectens (assembly GCF_019279795.1). Lineage (NCBI taxonomy): Eukaryota > Metazoa > Chordata > Ceratodontiformes > Protopteridae > Protopterus > Protopterus annectens. The sequence goes on from NC_056747.1 coordinate 260,169,599, forward strand.
GAGATCTCTTCTGTTTGGAGTCCAATTGCATTTAGGGGAATGGCAACTGACAGACTGTGGTCCACTAATTTCCCTTTGAGGATGCATAGTGTCATAGTAACATCCTTTCAAACCTCACCACATTTTCCTGTCATGTTTCCATCTATCCAATTCCTTTCCTCCTTTCCCACTAGAAACAGTAGCGTGTGCAAACAGTTATGATCCTAAGACACAGCAGGTATAGTATGCTCCCCAAAGACATACTTGCACCTACTGCTGTATGTAGTGTCACTTTGTTTATTCATCTGGCATAAGTTCAGTGCGATACGCTTCCAGACTCCTGCTGTTGGAAAACTTATTAATGGACATATCTAGTCTTTATTAGCGTCTGCTTACCCTGGAATATAAACTTGAAATTACACATTTAGCAGGTTGTGGCAGTTCACTAAAGTACAACTAATCCCAGTGCAGCCCTGTCTAGTAATAAAGTACACTGTCCACCAGTTCAAACTCTTGTAAGCTCAGTGATGGATGACCAAAGGGCATCAAACCCATTTGGAGTAAAGTATCCTATAGAATTTTAGGAATTTTATTTTCCTGTGCTTTCAGTTTTAAAACTAATGATTCAACTGAACTTTTGAACTAATGTTATACTTTATAATTTGAGTAATTAATGACAAATACAAACTAGTAACTCAGGCAGAAAGCTGTACTTTACACCAGAAGTGAAATGTCTAGGCTGCCAGCCCCACAGAAGACCAATATGCTGTTTCTTTCCACTAGTTTATTGAACTTGAGTAAGTTGATTTAGAGCTTTCTTCTCCGGACTGGAGACTTCATCAGAATGAAAACTCATTCAACTGACAGGATTTAAATACTCCTGGAACCATAAAATAATTAAATAGTTCAATCAAGCAGTAAAATATTTAAAGAACCACTGCAATAAAAACAGTATGTTAAAACACTTAAATAAAAACAGTAAATATATTATATTCCATAAGTAGCATCATATTAAAATGATCTAGAAGTCACATTTGTGTAAAATGCGAGTCAAAATGTAATCCCAGAACTAAAAACCACTATGTAAAAATGTTTTAAACCTTTATCTTTTTATAAAACATGTTAAAGGAACACATTATAATGCCCATTACGAATCATTAGATAGGAAATTACTATTTCAATGTTCTTAATTTAAAGGTAGGGGCTAAGGATAGCTGTTAGTTTAGTCCAGGTGTTACACAGGCGTTTAATCACACCTGCCAAATAGGGTTGTGGTATTCTAATTTAGTCTCCCATTTGTCTCCTCTTTCATGAGGTGTAACCTGTTGAAGAACCCAGAACATGAAATTTGCATTCTTGCAAGTAAAGGTACATCTGTAGAGAGTGTTAGTATCCATCTTCCTTTTAATCTCTTATAGGTGGTCATACACCCTTTGTTTCAGTGATTGCATTGTCTTGCCCACATAGGAGGAGTGACAGACAAGGCAGAGGGGTAAATAAACAACATCCTTTGTAAAACAGGTTAAGATACTTAGAACCTCTCAAAGTTATGTTCAAACAAGGAATACACACTTCAGAACCATTCATCTTGAAAGGACATTGTGGGTACCTGCCACACTTGAAAGTACCCTTTTTGACCCTATTATCCACCTCAGTAATAAAACTAAAGAGCCAGGTGCCGGGGCATTGGATGCTCCTAGTCCTAAGACCAAACCTATACCAAAGAAAGACAGGGTCTTTGCCTAGCCTATGGGTTCCCAGTTTCAGGGACATCAACAGGATTTAATCAGATTGGCTAAAGACCTCATTAGCATTGTAAGGTCCAGACAGACTTCAGGGGATATCACCCCAGGGAAAAGAAAGAGACACCTACCCTGAATTTCCTCCCCGATCCACTGCATTCAAAAGAAGTCACCTGTTATGAGGAATTGGATTCATTGGAAATTCTCCCCCTGCCTGTCTGCCTGAAGACTTCACCTTTGGAGATGCGCTTCATGCTATGAACCAACATTTCCAGGTGGAAGCAGAAGCATGCCCAGAGGCCAGAAAGAGTCAGGGAGTTCTATGACCTCCCTGAGCACAAACTCCCTCCCTAGCAATCCCACCTCTTCTGGAAGTAGTGGAGAATGTTTTTTCAGGATGCTTCGTTAAATCCTGACTCACTCCCTCCTGCACCCAGAAAGCCTAATTGGTTTTAAAGGGTCCAGGACACTCATAAATCTGTTTAAAAACCCAACTGCTGACCTTGAAATGATCATACCTAGTCCTAAGGGGTCCAAGACCAGTACCTCTAAGAACCCTTTACTTATTGACAAAGAAAGTAGGGCTCTTAGTAGATTTGGAAAGAAAGTATACACTATGAGGCTGTCAATTTCATATGATCAAATACCAGAAAACCATTCTTGACCAACTAAAACTCTTTCCAGTCTAGAGGATAAAAACCTTGCTAAGGAGCTTTTAGATCTGTGCCATTCCAGTTTTCAAGTGGCAAAACACTCCCTTCACTGCAGGTATGATGCCATAGAAGCCTCCTGCAGGGCAGCGGTCACTAGAACAGTGATCAGGAGACATGCTTGACTTGGAGAGCTACCCCTTACTAACCATGTAAAAGCTAATCTCCTGGATGCCCCCCCCCCCCTTTGACAAAGAGTGCCTTTTTGGGGCTAAAGCTGAAGCAGTCTTCAAAAGATGGAGGACAAGGCAAAATCTATGCAAACAGTAAAGGACTTTCTACAAGTGCAGCACCCCAGGTTCAGCAGGAATTTTACAGCCAAACATTGGTCCTTTCCAACCCAATCTAGGAGCAAACATAGAAAGCTTCAGAGGGACAGACCTCACAGGCATAGACCACAACAAAGATCTGGACAGTGGACTTCAGACTCTCACAGACAAGGGAGTTTTAGGAATCCTGCCCCTACCAGAGAGCAATTGTGACTCTCCGCTTCCACCCCCCTAACCCTACCCCAAAGCTAGGAGGAAGGATGTCCAGTTTCTATCAGAACTTTTTCCATATTACTTCAGATCAATGGATTCTAAATATTATTGCCCATGGTTACAAGCTCACTTTCAAAGAGCCCTTAAAATTCTCAGGATATCTAAATGTACCCCAAAATCAAAACACTCAGGCTCTAGAACAAATTCAAATTTTGTGTTCCAAGGGAGCAGTGGAACCAGTTCCAGAAGATCAAAAATGGAAAGGGTTTTACTCAAGACTCTTCCTGGTACCCAGAAAAGAAGGGTGTTGGTGTCCCATTCTGGACCTGTCCAGCTTAAATCTTTTTCTCAGACTACCAAAATTCAAATGTTGACCCTGCAGAAACTACTCCCCATGTTAGCCCGTCAGGCATGCATGGTGTCATTAGACCTAAGAGACGCCTACCTTCATATCCCTGTCTCAAAGTTGCACAGAAGCTTTCTTCACTCCAGAGCAAGCTCCAGTCATTATCAGTTTTTAGCTCTGCCCTTTGGACTGTTTATTTCACCAAGGGTCTTCACAAAGTGCCTAGCTCCTGCCATTGCTTACTGCAGGACCAAATGGGACCAGATTTACCCCTGCCTAGATGATTGCCTAATAAAGGCCTGAGACCAGTCACAGATTCTCAATGACCTGGAATTTACACAGGACCTCCTAACATCTTTGGGGTTCAGTCTAAACCTAAAGAAGTCCATCACTGTGCCATCCAAACAGATGGATCTGAAGTAGTTAACTTCATTTGTGCATCAACCTATGGGTCTTCGGATCCATATCAGATCCGAGCCGGCACTTTCCAACAGCATAGATCCGAGCTCCAAGCTCCTTCCCCTACCCATAATCCCCTGCCAACCCTACCTGACCTCAGATCTAGTTTGCCGCGGTTTCATCCAGCAGCTCGATCACTGAGTTCCAGGCTTTAGCGTCTTTTTGTGAGAAAATTTTACTGTTTTTCTCTCTCCTTTTTCCTTGTAAATTTAGTGTGCATGTGTTGTGTACAGGTCCCTCATTAGTTTATTTTTACCTTCCCCACCCTCGTTAGTGCGTTAGGGAGTGTGCTGTGTGTTTGGGCCTAGCGTGTGTGTTTTCTTTCAGTATGTCGGAGGCCCCAAAAGCTGTTTTCTCCAAGTGTGGCCATAAGCTGTCCCCGGCGGATGGCCACACTCTATGCGTGTTGTGCCTTGGGGTTGGACACCTGTCCTCAGGTTGCTCCATATGTGCGGCGTTCAACCCCAGGGCACTTAAGGACCAGAGGACTAAGCTGATTCTGGCAGGACTGCTGCCCCCGGACTCGGCTTCGGCCTCCGGTCCATTGGTGGCTCCTGCCGTGGCTGTGGCTACTGCCACTCCTGCCTCCCTTCCAATGGCCGGGACTCAACCTCCCGCTTCTGGCCAGGAGGATAGGGAGTCCAGGAAAGAGAAGCGGAAGGAGAAGCACCACAAGCGGCGGGCTGACGCCTCTTCATCGGCCCCGCCGGCCTAAGCAGTCTTCTCCCTCCAGGACTTCCAAGCCTTCCACCCCTCGGCTTCGGTCTCCTTTTTCACCGGGACCGGAGGAGAAGGAGGCTCGGCCCCCTTCGAGGTCATCGAGGCGGCACTCCCGTCCCGCCTCGGTGGCCTCATCCAGATCCACCCGAAGCCTGACGGATGCAGACTTGGACCGCTGATGAGAAGATTCCTCCAGGCCCAACTGCAGATGGGAGTGCTCCTGCGACCCCTTTTTTTGCCCCAGTTGCTCCTTCTCCAACCCGCTTCCCGGGTCCGGAGTTTTCGAAGCCGGGCAGCGTCAGCGCCAGGGGGTGTCGGTGCCGACAGTATTGGGTACTTCGGCACCAACAATGCCCTCGAGTCTGTCAGGTCCCTTTTCTTCGGATCCGAACTCTCGGAGCCGAGAGCTGAGCTTCGGATCCGAGGGTCTTAGTTTGCCTTTGGCTCTGCCCAGGTCGGAGCATACTGGGCCTTCGGATCTGACCACATCGGCCCCGATCCGCCTGTCTGATCCGAGGGAGGGTCTGCTCTCGGATCCGAGAGAGAGCGGCTCTCCTTCAGCATTCGATGTAGTGCAGAGGGTTCTGTCGAGGGATTCCAGACCCCAGGCTTTGGCTGCGGCTCCACCCTGCACCCCATCTCAGATGGGTCCGACTTCCATCAGCCAGTCCCAGGGACAGCCTGCTCTGACGTCCCAGGTCGTTCCGTTGGAACATGACGTTGCTGGTGAGGTCTTCTCGAACAGCCCCCCCCCCCCCGAGGAGATTCCTCACAAGCGCAAGTGCAAGAGGAGGCACTTGGACTCCCCTGAGTCCTTGACCGAGGACACAGATTTGGAGGAAGGGGAAGGTTCCCCAAGATCACCCCCCCCAAGGACGTCTCATTTGGAGACACCATGAAGATGCTCAGGATTGGGGGGGGTCTTCCACAAAGCCTACCTCGGACGAATCTGTGTTCCTGGAGGCGTTTGAAGCAGGCCAGTCTACCTCTTGGGTGTCCCCTCCAGCTGACCCCCTGGCATGGAAGGAGCCGGACACTGTGGAGCCAGTCCCAAAAAGACCTGACAAAATACTTAGTCCACCCTTCGACAGATCACACTGGAGTAAGGGAACCTCTGTAGATGCCTTGTTGGTGGCAGCGGCCACTAAAAGGAAATTAGCCCAGGAGAGTCCCTCGGTCCATCCTCCAGACAAGGAGTCTCAGTCGATGGATCGATTAGGGAAGTGGGTTTTTAGTTCAGCTACCTTCTCAGTGAGGTCACTGAACTACATGGCACATGTCATACAACTGCAGCAAGACCTTATCAAAGAGTACGCCGCGTCGCCCCCGGAGTCCATGTCAGCGGAGGACAAACAGTTGTACTCTTCCCGAATGGCCACTCTTAGGTCTATCTCGAACACCTCTATGCGGCTACTGTCCCACGCCACAGAAGGGGCCGCTAGAGCTAACGAAGCAGGCATCATTATGAGGCGACAGGCATGGCTCCGTCACTGTGATTTCACGGAACCCTTTAAGGCGTCTTTCGCTAATGCCCCTTTCGATGGTTCTGCCCTTTTTGGCAAAACCGTACGCGATACCTTGGTCCAGAGCGAGAAGGATGAGAAAACATTGTCTGCCATCGGAGTCCGCTTCTCTGCTCCCCAGAGGTCCTTTTCCAAGAACCAAAAGGGACAGAAGAAGATGTGGTTCCGGAAGTCGCAACAGCCCCGTTTCGCTCCGGACTCCCAGTCCTTCCGCGGCAGAGGAGGACAGGTTGGACGCTGCCCTAGAGGCAGAGTGGGCATGAGGAACTTTGGGTCCAGAGAACCGTTCTCTGACTGGCCCACGCAACAGCCCTGAAGGGTTACCCGACTGCTCCACTCTGGAGGCAGTCGGGGGGTGCTTCTCGAGGCACCTAGCAGCTTGGGAGTCCATCACGACCGACCGCTGGGTGCTTCGCATCATATCCAGAGGTTACCAGATCCCTTTCTCTCATTTTCCTCGCAATCCCAGACACCTCCCTGACATCCCACCTGAGCAGAGGGAGGCCGCAGCTGCGGAAATCCAGCGGCTGCTAGAAAAAAAGAGCCATCCAGCATGTCCCCCCCAGACCAGTACGGATCAGGCTTTTACTCCAGGTTCTTCTTGGTGCCAAAAAAGATGGGGGACTTCAGACTGATCCTCGACCTATCCCTCTTGAACCTGTCAGTAACCAGGGAAAAAGTTCCGGATGGTCACTCTTCAATCCATTCTCCCCCTTCTGCTGGAGAATGACTGGATGTGCTCTATAGACCTCAAGGATGCGTACTACCACATTCTGATGGACAGACGATCCAGGAGGTTTCTCCACTTCCGGCTAGGAGCCAGCCATTACCAATTCAGGGCCCTTCCCTTTGGTCTCACCACAGCCCCCAGGGTGTTCACCAAAGTTCTGTCTGTGATAGCGGCCCACCTGCGACTGCAGGGCATTCAGTTTTTCCCATACCTGGATGACTGGCTCCTGACCACCCCCACAAGGCATCTACTCTGTGCAGTCAGAAACTCCTTTCTTCACCTAGCGGCCCGGCTGGGGATCACTATCAACATAGAGAAATCTTCCCTTTCTCCAACTCAAACCATAGATTTCATCAGAGCAAGGTTGGACACGAAGAGGCGTCTAGTCCTCTTAACTCCAGACAGAGTGCAGACCTTAAGATTCCATGTGCGGGCCATCCTCCTACCCCACGCACCCCCGGCAGAATTGGTCCTGAGGGCTTTGGGTTTGATGGCGGCCACCATCAACCTATTGCCGATGGCGCATCTGAACATGAGAGTCCTGCAATGGACTCTCCAAGTTCAATGGTCTTTTCTGCAATTCCCCTGTACCACCCTATTCCCCTAAGCAGGGTTTGCAAGGAGGCCCTCTTATGGTGGCTCCAGTCCCCGGACCTCCAGAAGGGGCGCCCCTTTTCTATGTCCCCTCCCCTAACCACGGTGACCACGGACACCTCTCTCCTCGGGTGGGGGGGGCATTGTGCGGGCAGGGCAGTCCAAGGCACGTGGAACAGCATGGAGACCTCTCTGCATATAAATGTCCTAGAGATGAGGGCGGTGCTTTTGGCATTGCAAGCACTACAGAGCCTTCTTCCCGTAGGAACGATTGCAATCCAGACCTACAACATGGCAGTAGTCTGGTACATCAACAAACAGGGAGGAACCAGGTCTTATCACTTTTGTCGAGAGGCCATGAGAGTGTGGGAATGGGCGATTTCCACCAACTACTTTCTCATAGCGACGCACATTCTGGGATGGTCCAACATTTTAGCAGACAAGTTGAGTCGCACCATCCTCTCTGCCATACGAGTGGTCTCTGAACCCAAAAGTAGCGAAGCAGATATTCTCCACTTGGGGTCAACCTTGTTGTGATCTTTTCGCCTCCCCTTCAAATGCGAAATGCAATGACTACTTCCCCCACCCGGGGAATCCCCACGAGATGCTGTGGTGCATGCTTGGTCCCCCGGTCTCCTTTATGCTTATCCTCCTCTTCCGCTGATGTTGAAGTTTCTACAGAAAGCCAGTCGGTTGCAGAACAAGATAATCCTCATTGCCCCATTCTGGCCTCGCCAGGCTTGGCTCCTGTATCTTTGGTCTCACCTAGTGAATCCTCCCTGGATTCTGGATCCAATTCCGGATCTCATAACCCCATCCATTGGATCTTCCGGCCCCGAATCTGGACAACCTCAAGCTCACGGCTTGGTTGATCCACTTCCAAGGTTAGCTAGGACTTCCGGTATCTCTTCCCAGGTCAAAGCTATTCTGGTGGCGGCGCATAAGCCATCCACCAGAAAGGTCTATGATAGCAAATGGAAATGTTTTTCTATTTGGGCGGAGCACAGAAATCTAGATCCTTTCACAGCTCCGTTGCCTGCTGTGTTAGATTTCCTATCAAGACTCTTCGATCAGGGTGCCAGCTCCTCTACAGTCAAGGTTCAATTGGCGGCTATCTCTCACTATCACGTAGGAAGCGACCTTGGACCGTTGTTCTCCTCCAAGTTATGCAAGGCCTTTCTGAAAGGTACCTTCTTACTCAGACCCCCGGTGAAGGAAGCAGTCCCTTCTTGGGACTTAACTTTGGTATTGCAGGCACTTACAGCCCCTCCCTTTGAACCTGCAGCTTCAGTAGATCTAAAATTTTTATCATGGAAAACTGCCTTTCTTGTAGCTATCACCTCAGCTTGAAGGTTTTCCGAAATTCAAGCCCTTTGTGCAAAACCACCTTATTTGTCCTTCCACAAAGACAGAATCTACCTCAGGACCAATCTCTCCTTTCTTCCAAAAATTGCATCTGAATCGAATATTAATCAGTCCATTAACCTACCAGTTTTTTTTCCCAACTACCAAAACAAAGGGGAACATAAGTTAAATCTGTTGGATCTGCACAGACAACTGCACTTTTATTTGCACAGAACAGCTGGTCATAGGCAATCAGATCAGCTGTTCATTTCCTTTGCCAAATTTAACTTGGGAAAGGCTGTATCCAAAGTCACACTGTCCAGATGGATTTCTCAGTGTATTCTGTTGGCATATGAAAGTACTGGTCGGCCCGCACCTCTAGGAGTTCATGCCCACTCTACCCAGTCTGTCTCTACCTCGGCGGCCTTCCATTCTAGACTCTCGTTGGATGATATCTGCTCAGCAGCAATATGGGCTTCATCTCATACCTTCATTAATCACTACAAGCTGGATATTGTCTCCAGAGGGAGAGCATCCTTTGGCTCTGCAGTGCTCCGGAACATCCTTCCTTGAGGACTGCCCAAGATTTAGGGGACTCTGTCCCATAGGTTGATGCACAAATGAAGTTAACTACTACAGATTAAGAAGTTATGTACTCACCATAATGTTCCATCTGAGTAGATAAACTTCATTTGTCAGCAACTGACCCCCCCCTCCCTCTGTCCCCCTGACCTTCGGATGTTCGAGATGTTACCTTCCTTATGGCAAGGGTATGTAGCTAGTTTTGCAGGTGATTTTTGAATGCTTATCTAGCTGTGGGAAAACTCGATCTGAGGTCAGGTATGGTTGGTAGGGGATTATGGGTAGGGGGAGGAGCTTGGAGCTCGGATCTATGCTGTTGGAAACTGCCGGCTTGGATCCGATATGGATCCGAAGACCCATAGGTTGCTGACAAATGAAGTTTACCTATTCAGATGGAACGTTATGGTGAGTACAAAACTTCTTATTTTCCTAGGGTTTTTCCTGGACTGTTCCCTCCAAAAGGCCTTCCTACCCTCGAACAAGGTCACCTTTTTGACCAGGTAATTCCAGAACTTGCAGCACAAACAGTGCATAACAGCCAGAGAATTGCTCAGAACTCTGGGGTACTTGGTATCCTGTATCCTAATGGTGCCCCTAGCCAGGTTACACATGAGGAAGCTTCAGTGGAATCTAAAGAATGTGTGGTGCCAGCGCATTCAGCCCTGGACACCAAGATACACCTGATACCTTGCCTCAAACAAGAACTTACATGGTGGGTACAGGCTTGCACCCAGAATCATTGCTTGCCCTTCAAATTTTTTCCTCAAGGCCAAACCCTCACCACAGGTGCCTCAGACACTGCATGGGTTGCCCATACCCAATATTTCCAAGCCCACAGGTTGTGGGATTCCCAGACCAAGAGGCGGCACATAAATTGAAAAGAGCTTGTGGCAGTTCTAAAAGGCTTGTTGGCCTTCAAAGAGATATGGATACCAGGGGTACTGGTAATATAGACAGACAACACCACAGTCATGTGTGAACAGACAAGGAGGCACACACAGTTACGCCATCTAACCATGCAAGTCTGGGAGAAAGCACAGTCCATGGGACTTTACCACCTAGTGCAGTATCTGCCAGAGGTACAAAACACCATTGCAGATCAACTCAGCAGGAACTTGACAGACCCCTACAAGTGGCACCTACACTGAGATATTTTCCTCCGCATAACTCAGAAATGGGGTACCCCACAGATGGAACTCGGTGAGGACAATGCACAACTGGAGAAATTCTGTACCAGGACAAGAAAGGCATAGACATGGAGAACAGATGCCTTCTCCTTCCCATTGACTCGCCTCTTCATTTACGCTTAGCCCCCCCCCCCCCACCTCGAGTCCTCCTAAAAATAAGAGAAGAGGGTCCAAGGACCATTCTGATAACTCCAAACTGGCCCAGGCAGCATTGGTTTCCTCTCCTCTCCTCCTACAGGTCACCAGTCAGAAACCTTGGCAGTTACTGTAGTGTGGGTAGACCTCCTCACCCAAGACAAATGGAGGATAGTACACCACAATCTGCTAACCCTGAACCTTTCAGCCTGGACTATCCTGAAAACTAGTTGCTACACCAACTTAGGTCAACAGGTGCAAAACATTCTGAAGGAATCCAGAAGGCCTAGCATAAGGAAATATTACACAGCCAAATGGAAAAGATTCTCTGTTTGGTGCCAGAGGCACCACCATGAGCTGAGCCCAGCTAACATTTTGGCCATCCTGGAGTACCTGGCCAGTCTAGTGGATAAAGGCCTTTTTCTACTCCTCCATAAAAATACATGCCTCAGCCATCTCTGCTCAAATTCCTGTTCTCCCCCCAGTCTTCCCACCCCCTCTTTAAACAATTCCTTAAGGGTGTCATTCACATTAGGCCCCCAGGAGGAAACCCACACCTCCAATGGGACCTCAACTATGTGCTGGAAAAACTGACTTTGCTTCCCTTTGAACCTGCAGCTAATGCCTCTTTAAAATTCCTCACTTGGAAGACTGCTCTTCTTTTAGCCATAACCTCAGCTAGAAGCGTCTCAGAATTACAGGCAATAATGGCAGTAGAGCCTTTCATTATCTTCCATAAAGACAGGGTTCCCCTCAGGACTAACCCTTCCTTTATAACTAAGGTGGTAAACAATTTGTCTTTGAATCAAGCCATCTGTCTACCTACCTTTTTTCCCACTACTCTAAACAATGGAGAAAGATTATTGCACTTCTTGGATGTGCACATAATGTTACATTTCTACCTAGACACGACAGAATCCTTAAGGAAATCATATCAGCTGTTCATAATCTTTTCCCTGGATCTGAAGGAAAACCAGTTTCTAAACAGACCATTTTCAAATGCATTTCTCACTGCATTTTTTCTGCGACAGCCATCATGGCAAAAAAAAAAACTGATTTGGTTAGACCTCACTCTACCAGGGCCACAGCTACTTCTACAACCTTCCTTAAGAGGGCCTCCACCAAAGACATTCTGGAAGCAGCCATTTGGTCTTCTGTGCATACCTTCACAAAGCACTACCACCTGCCAACTTTCTCAAAATCCAGAGCAGGATTTGCCTCTGCAGTCCTGCAGGGGATCCTCTCCTGTACTGGATCTCCACCCTTAGTTAAGCTTTGAGAATTTTCCCAACTGTCAGGACTGCAGCAGTGAAACACAAATAACATAGTACAGTTGTGTACACATACCATAAATGTAGATGTTTGAGAGTGTATTCACTGTTGCAGTCTTCTTTCCCTCCCTCCTACTCCCTTGGCTTCTAGGTAGGTCTAGAATTTCCAAATATTTATTTTATTTATCATTTGTTTACCGGGGAAGTCCGACTTGGAACAAAGACAATTTTCAGTGAAGGCCCCGGGGATAAACACTCTGATGCATGTCTTTGTAATGTGGGAGGAAACCAGAGTACCAGGAGAAAACCCACATGAATGCAGGGAGGACATGCAGACTCCGCACAGAAGGCACTCCAGCCGAGAATTGAACTGGAGAACCTCTTGCTGTGAGGCGAAAATGCTACTGCTGCACTACTGCACAGTCCAAATATGATTACCTTGGGCATTTTCCCAGGCTACCCTGGTTTGGTACTTGTTTAACTATGGGCTCCTCCTTCATGATGCCAAGAAAATACTCAAGTGATGACACAGGCTGGCTTCCTTTATACTGGAGTGTACTGACGGTTAAGGCATCCTCCAGCCTGGGAGGCAAAATAAGTTTCTCTGGTAGTCGGGCCAGCCAAGGGTTTTTACTGCATGAAATCCCAAATGTCAGGACTCCAACAGAGAATGCACTTTAACATGTACATTTATGGTACCGTGTACACAGCTGTCCTTTTTCATTGGAGTGTTTTAACATACTGTTTTTATTGCAGTGGTTCTTTAAATATTTTATTGCTTGATTGAACTATTTTATTGTTCACCCAATCAGGTTTGGTTCTGGGAGTATTTAAATCTTGTCAGTTGATTGTGTTTTGATTCTAATGCAGTCTCCAGTTGAGGAACAGAGGTGCTAAATCAACTTTTAAGCTTGTCTAGTGGAAATAAATGTCATCATAGTCTTCTATGGGGATGTCAGCCTGGGCATTTCATTTCTGATTAGTTAATGAACTATGATGTCCTTTCTTCCTCTTGTCATACTTTTAATGCTTCTTAGAAAGTAGAAAAGCCATAATCCTGAATGCTGGAAGTCTGTGGACTGTTTAACACAACAAAGGATTAACTTGCAGCTTACTGGACATGTTAAATTGAATTATTTGCCCAATTCCCCCATAAGAAAGTTATCTGAGGGATAGCTAAAATTTGTTGACAAGCAGGTGACCTGCTGTCATTCAAGCTGAGGGTGTCATCCTTGAAGGAACGCCATTGGAGCACATCTTACCCAACAAAATGTCACAGCAAGTTTATGTATTACCATACACCATGTTACTGCAAGGCATCCAGTGTGTCTTGCTTGAAAGAGATGGATTTCCCAAAACATATTGCAGTTTGTTTGATATGTTTCTAATGCTGTCTTTGCCAGAGAGAGACCACTAGATAGAACCCTAGTGCTTTGCTCATGTCCAATGCTCTGAGAATTTTTTTGATTCTGATGCTATCTGTTGAATTTTGAACTGCAGGGGATGGGGACAGGTGTGCCTCAGAAGGAAGGGTAGATGTCCTCATCATAAGAAGTACAAGAAGTCCTGTGAAATATTTGAACATGTGAGACCCTGAGAACAGAAATCTAACTGGACCTGAACAGTAGTTTCTAGTGCAACATGTCATTATGTTCTTTATAAATCTGATGCAAAGCAGTTAAACTAGATGCATCGTTAAAGCGTTAATTTTAAAGCTGATTGAAAATAAGTACTTGCCTAGCCTAATCTAGTGGAGTGGAAGAGATTGTTGTACATTATAAAAAGAAACGAATAGTTAATATTTTAAGAACGCAATCAATTCAGAGGTAATGGTTGAACTGGATGTGGTGATCCTATGCAGAATTTGGTATTCTTATAGTGGATTCGATACTTTTCACGTGTCTTATGTTAAATTTCTGAAGATCAGAAGCCAAAGATTTTATTTCCACACCAGGCACAATAGGTTCCTGGTCAATGAAAAATAGGTAGAGGGTGCTGTTCTTTGGATGAAATGTTAAAGTGCAACTTCTCCTGCCCATTGTAAGTGAACGTTAAAGATTCCTTGGCAAATGATTAAGGGTATGGGGTCCCACTAGTCTCCAGACCAACGTGTGATCAATCACTATAAATAATAGTCCTGGCCTTCCTGCATAAGGACAAGTAATGCTATATATCTGTCTTTTCTTAGGATACATTAAGAAATCTGCCACAGAATAATCATGCAGTCAGTAGTATCGAGAATAATTTTACAGATGTATAACTGCGGGAAAAACAAAAATGCTTTTGGCTCTTTTGAGAAAAATAGGCTCGCTCTTCATATAACTGTGAATTTACAGATTACTTTGGACATTCATCTTGCCTAGATTGGTCATTTAGGCTACATGTTTAGACATCAGATAGTCTAGCAGTAGGAAAAACAATGCACAAATGTAATTATTGTAGCATGTAATGAATGAAGTCAGCAGTAGTAGTAGTACTGAGACTTGTAGATGTAACGGACAATGCAATGTATTCAGTGTTAATACATATCTTTTGTATTATCCACAACACTGTGCAGGGAGGAGTGTGACCTGAGCATTTCTGAGTTTATAATGCCTCTTGTGCCCGAGTCTGTCCTTCATCTCTTCCTGCAAGGCAATTGGACAATTGAAAATCCATCACCGTCCTGCCAGTGCAGCTCAGAAGAGAACAGGAAAATGCTACCAAGTTGTCCAGAAGCTGCAGGGGGTCTCCCACCTCCACAGGTAAATTTGCTGTACAAACATGTATGCAGATAATGTGAAGATGTTGATGCTTTGTATGCAAGCAGTGAAAGTTGGTTGTGCTGAAAATCTGTTTTGTAAGTCCAGAAGAAGTCTTAATGTTTTGTTTTTCTTGCTATTTTTTCATGTTGCTTAACAGCATAGATTTTATTAGTTATCACTATATCAGTAAGTTGATTTTTTGTGTTATTAATTGAGGTTGCTAAGTACAGAAAAATACACTGGAACAGAGGGGCGATGCAATTTTAACATTAGGAAGTGGGCATTTAAAAAAATGAGTGACCATTTCTGGGAATATACTGTCTGTCTCATACATGCATTCATATAAATTTTGATAAAAGCTGAAATTTATTTACAGTTTGCAGAGTTGGCATATACAAAATTTGTGAAATAAGAAAAATGTTATATTAACTGTTACGAATGTGCAATTGTCAACTTTGTATATGCAAATTGAGAGAGTTAATTGTGTTGTAAATATCTTCTTTTGATGGCCGTACCAGTAGCCTTTATGCATGTCACTGCTCATGAGCTACAACTTTGGTGTGTGGGTGGTAGGGGGGAACTGATAGTGATGGACCAAGAAAGGTACCAGTAGTATTTATCCAACCTGCACTGAACCATAAATAGTAGAGTGAAAGGGCTATAGTAACAATGGACATGGTACTGGACTGTATCCCTGATGGGGGAGATACAAATAAATTCCAAAAGCAGAGAAGACAAGCTTCCACAGTTTCAGGCCCCGATCAGGTGACATCTTGCATTGTTTGGTTTCTTCATGACATACAGGGTAAAGTTTCAGGCTAATAAATTCCCCAGAGGAATGTCAACAGCATAGAAAGTGGGATGGGGGGGGAGACTGTATGACCCAGATATTAGAGGTCCTGGGGATTTTCTTAAAGCAGACCAGAACACAGAGGAGAAGTATGGTATGGATGTATAAGACTGTGTCAGGGAGTTGTGCCTGGGTCCCTCTGAACTAGAAGAATAGAGGAGAAGGAAGAGGGAGCACAAACATTGGGATCTAGTCCCTGGATCTGTAAGAGTGCATTTTCACAAAATGGGCTACCATAATGGATAGTGCAGAGGGCATTCACAAAGCTATTCAGGAGGGCAAGGGACAGTGGAGAAAAGGATGATAGGGCTGGAGGGGAGTTGGAATGTTAAATGATTTTAAAGACCATTGTGGAAAGGCTTAGTTTTTATTCTCATTCAAAAAAATGTTCTGTAATGCATGTTCTTCTCAGAGATGCACTGCACAGCTCAAAATGTGACTGACTACTTTAAGCTAACTGGATGGTGCTGCACTAAGGTACGTGTCTTTGTACCCCCAAGTGACCCAAGTTTGAGTGTGTATAGATGACTATTTAAGACAGAAAAGGATCGAGTGTCATATGATGGGTGTCATTTTTCCATGGAGCAAATTTCCCTGCCTGTATATAACTTCTCAAAACTGGCACTTGTCAAATCTGTGGAAGTGTGTTGATGTCTAGTATATGATGTTATTGTAGAGCATGCCACCCCCCCCCCCCCCAAGGAAAACATAGAATGTGGTGGGCAGCATGGCCGGTTGAAGAATGGCATGCAGGTACAGTATGGCAATGCGACTCAAAGCAAGGTCAAATGTCATTTTTACCAGACACTGTCTGGAGGACAGTTGCTGTAAGCTACAAGGTATAAGAGTAGCACTAGGTCCAGCTGGGCAGGGTTTGTCAGTAGCTTTAAGAATTACTGTGGAACCCAACTGAGGTCATTTGACAAAAGCCAGTCTAGGGGGGCAAAAAAAGAACAAGATTAAGCATATTGGACTTTATTAGATAATTAACTGTTTAGTATTTGTGTTAGTTTGCTGTTCGTCTATGACTTCTGAGTGTATCGGTAAACAAATGTGGCCATAGCAAGACGCAGTATCTCAGGTACCCTGAGAAAAGAAATGACAAAATAATTTGTATTTCATTATACGATGTACAGCTGTACACAATCTAGAGCAGTGGAAGCAATGAATCAGTGATGCACTGAATGCCATAACTACATTGCCCCTAAATCATAGGTTCATAGGTGTGTACTAGGCTAATGGCCCTGGAGCCTTTACAAGCCTAGCCCATAGGATTACCCTGGCATAATGCCACCCAACCTTAGTTCTTAGTGCCTCTGTCAAATAGAGCCACTGGAGTGATCCCCAGTGTGAATTTTCTATTTCCCATCCACTCATCAAGATTTCTCTTGAAGAGGGCCAGTGAGGTGCTCTGCTTGACATGTATGGGAAGTCTGTTCCATAGCATGAGCAGTCTCTGGGTTATGAACCTGTCCCTCCAGCATGTTTTATTGATTGTGGTAGTGAGGTTGAGGTCTCTGGTGCGTGTGGTGTGGAGGGATTGGGATTTATTTAGATGCAGCATTTCTAACAGAGCTGGGTCAGACATACCTTTGTAAGTCAAGCAGAGATTGCCTCTACGTAGGTGATATGAGACAGCGAATAGTTGGAGTTTTTTGAGTCTGTCCATATAGGACAAGTGTTTAAGGCCTAGGATCCTCTCTGTGAGGTACTTTTGTGACCTCTCCAGTTGTTGCAAGTGTCTAGTGAGGTACATGCCAAATGGGGCATTGTATTCGATGATTGGCCTATTAAGGGAAGAGTAGAGGGAGACAATGACCTCTTTCTTCCTGGATGCAAAACCCTTAATAATGAGATGTGCCACATAGAAAGACTTTCTGACCACAGTGGCCAGAAGAGAGGTTTCTGTCAACCTGTGTTCCCAGATCTCTTATAAAGCCTTCTGTGTTCAGTGGACTACCATAAATGTGATAATTCAAAGGAACTGGGTTTTTCCCCAAAGGGGATGACACATTTTTTGGCATTGAGCTTAAGGCCATGGTTCTGACACCAGTTGTTGGTCTCATTGAGGCCTTTCTGTAGGATGTCAACATCACTTGGGGAGTTAATAATAGCTCCCAACTTGCAATCATCTGCGAACTTTGTCAGCCAGAGTCCCTTCGTGTTGGCCTGGACTTCAGACAAGTAGATACCAAACAGGAGAAGGACCCAGGACCGAACCCTGTGGTTGTGACTGGTCGGCAGTCTGACTTGGAGTCAGCTACATTCACACTGTGTTCTATCTGTGAGCCAGTCTGCAACCCACCTAGTGATGTAGGGGTTGATGCCAAGCTTAGCAAGTTTTTTTTATGATTCCTGCATGGGGAATGGTATCAAAGGCCTTGGCCAGATCAAGGTAGGCTATATGAATCACCTTACCTTCATCCACAGCTCTGGTGACCTGACTCAAAGAAGTCGACCAAGTTGAGCAGGCATGATCTACCCTTCACAAAACCAAACTGTGTAGGATCCAGAGTTTGGAGATTCCCTATATCCTTGTTTATTAGGTCCATGATGATGTGTTCCATAGCTTTGCATATCAGAGTCATCAGGCTAATGGAGCGATAGTTCCCAGGGTCTGTAATCGGTCCTCCTTTGTGGAGAGGGATGGCTGTAGCAGTGCACCATTTGGTAGGGACAAAGCCTGAGGTGAGGCTGTGATTGAACAGGGCACACAGGTGAGGTGCCAGTTCACTCTGTTGTTCATATAGAACACAGCTAGGGATACTGTCAGGTCCTATAGAAGCTGTATTCTTGGCCTTGGACAGTGCTGTTTAACCTGTGCAGCAGTAATACTGGGTGCCTGGAATCTACCAGTATTGTTATTGGTCCTTTTGGGGGGGGGGGTAAAGTTAGCACTGAATTTGTCAGCCAGTATATTTGCAATATCTGTTGGCTCAGTATAGGAGGTACCATTGTGCAGTAGCTCAGAGCAAATCTGGGTATTGCCATGGAGATTCTTTACATAACTGTAGAAGGCCTTGTGGTTGTCTTTACTATCTGCTGCAATTCTGTTTTCATAGCTAGCTTTAGAGGATTTAATGAGGGATGTCAACCTTTTGTTGAGGCAGATAAGGGCGTTTTTCCAGTCTTGGGACTTCACCTTATTCCGCATCAGTTTCCTCCTTCTGTTGTAGAGTTTGTTTATGGCAGGGGACCACCAGATTGGCTTCCTTTTTTTTTTTTTTTTGAGGAAAGTGTCTTAGTTCTATTGGATATGGCGAGATCCATGCATTTGTGTACGTGTTCGTACAGTGCATTGGTGTATGATTTGGCAGTCATGCGACTATTCACCATTTGCATGGGTGCCGCAAAGTTAGCCACCTCTGTTTTTAGGAACCCAAAGTTAGCTTTGGAGAAGTTTTTCATGGTGGTTACCTTTGTTGGGGGGTGTGAAGGATGGGGATTTCCAAAGTGATTAGCTTGTGATCGGATCTAACCAGGGAGGAGCTGACTATTGGTGTAAAGCAACAGTCTCCCATGTTAGTAATGACCAGGTCAAGGATGTTGCTACCTCTAGTAGGGGTAAGAATGAGCTGGTCCAGGGCATTAGAATTAATGAATTCCAGAAAGTTTTGGGCAAGTGTATTGGTACATGAATAGTTTTCCCAGTTAATGGTAGGGTATTTGGTTGCCCAGTATGAGAGTGTTAGATTGGACCCTAATATTCTCCAGGGTGCTTAAGAATGTGTGAATCTTGGGACATACTTGGGGACCTATAGCAGGCTACAACCTGAATCGCTGTCTTATCCAATGTTAGCTGCACATAAAGTATCTCAGATGCATTATGTTGGGCTACCTGTCTGGAGGTGTGCGCATCCTTTATGAATATGGAAACACCACCGCCTTTGGAGCTTCGATCCAAGTACTGGGACCGAAAGGTGTGAATTGAGTTGTAGCCTGGTAGTGCAGGGGTGCTTTCTGCTGAATAAGCCAGGGTCTCAATTACAGCACAAATGTCGATGTTCTCCATTTTAAGGAGTACTTCAAGTGAGTGCATTTTGAGATTTAGACTTCTAGCGTTGAGCGGCATGACCCTCAAATTGCATTTGTTTGTAGCTGTTATGGTGGCAAGTTGGTCTTTGGACATGATATCTTTGTTTCAGACACACCACCATATATACTTATGACATAATTATTTGGCTCATATAACCTTCCAACTCCTCTAGTTGTGTAATAATTTACAGACAATATACTGATCAACCTAGTAGTTTTTTTTTCAGTCCTCACTCATAATTTACTTTCACAGTGCAGCGCCTATGGTGCCTACATCCATCCCTGATTCAATCTGCCACAAGGCCCAACTCTCGAAAGTTTCACTTTGAATATTGTCATTGTGCAATTGCCTGTTGGTCACTACAACCATCCCTGATTCCGATACTGCAGTGACTCTACCATAAGGCCCAACTCTCAAAAGTTTCACTGAGAATATTGTCCTTGTGCAATGTAAGCAAGTTTAACACGAAGAGCATTGGTGTATAGTTAGCTTTAACTAGTCAAATACACACTTGCTGTGTGCTGGAAAGAGGTTGTGACATTCCCTCAAACCAGTAGTCCTTGAACTCCAAGGGCCACTTAGTAAGCTGACCACCGTCTTTTCTGTTGAATAGATTACACTGTATTTGTCATCCTGGTTTCTGCATTCAGTAAACGAAAGAAAACCTGTCTGTTTTGTGCCTACTTGTTAATTGCTCTGTACCAACTATATTCTCATTGCCCTCTATAATAATTCATCTTGCAAATTAACCACCATTGTTACAATGTCAGACCATCTCCAACCATATGTCTCACACATCCACTTAAAAGCATGTTTATAAAACAACACTCAGCCTGTCCGAGTTTAACCCATAAATTTTAATTACTAGCCTGTCATCTATTAATTGGAACATTCTAAAAATCCTCCCCTTTTGGGCTGTAAATGAATTCAATACAACTTTCCTAAATAGCCTTGCACCCTCTAGAAGGAAAAGACTAAAAGCAAATGATGCTTTTTGACTATCCAGAAAGAGTAGAATGCTAATGCAGGTAAAGAAAAAGCATGGAAAAATAGCAAAAAGATAAAACACAACAGCTCAAACTTCAGAATACTCCACAACCATACTAAAAAGCAAATTAATGAAGACAGAAGACGGTACTATAATAACTTTTAAAGAGAAAGTAAACACAACCCTAAAAAAATTCTAGCCAATCATTAAAGAAATCTTAAATCTGTCCTACACATTCAGTCCTATCCCCCTCCCAATAATTCACCACTTGAAACTACAATAGAATTCAACTCTTTCATAGATTGTATAGCATCCCTAACCAAGAATTCCCCAAAATCTAATCCTAAACCTGCCCAACAACCAGATATTATCACATCCGCTTTCACCTTCAAACCTCTGTGCCCACATCCTGTCTAAAACTACTCTTGAACCACGCTATACTTCAGCCGATAACTGTCCAAGGGCATACCTTAAAGTAGCAGCCTATCCTGTCTCAATCCTTAATAGGTCAGTTCAGCAATCCGCATTCTCTCTCTGGAAAAAAAACACACATTGTACCTCTACACAAAGGAGGAAATTCAATAGACATAGCTAACTTTAGACCTATAGGAATCTTACCAATCCTCTCCAAAATACTTTAAAAATGTATTCAAAAACAATTGCTAAACTGTCTCCTTTGGGAAGAACTTCTGTCTCCCAAACAGTGTGGCTCTCTCCGTCCTGTGACGCCCCTGCACTGGCCCAGTAATCAAGGAGCCTCAATACTCAACTAACACCAATGAGAGATGTGCACATTGGGAGCATGACAAGTACACACAGTGAAGTACAATTTCCCATAAGAGCACAGAGATCACAGTCACTCTGGGGCTGGTTTCTCCCTCTCTCTTCAGATCCCCAATAAGACTCCCCACTGGCACAACTAAAGAGTTAAGATCTCAGCCGAGTGCTCAAGCCAAAACCTCTATCACCCTCTGTGTCCAACCAGGGCGTCGTGTCCCTGCTCAAGTAGCTGAAACACACACACACACACACACACACACACACACACACACACACACACACGCGCACACTTGAGATTTGATTTGTATACAAACACACAGACACTCCTGGGGAAGGCTAGCACAGGTTCTCTAGCTATGCCCCCCTTCTGCCCAGACTATAAGGTAGTAAACACTGCCACCAGCTGCCCTTACTTATCAGCTACTATAAGGCCATTACCAAAGGGTGGCCAATTTTACTGTGTAATGTTACTATTATCCAAATGATATGTGACAAAACATTCAAGCCATTTTAAGAGTGGCCTGTACAGTGTCACCAAATACATATGCAAGTACTCTTAGCTTAAATTTCTTTAAACAAACCAGTCACAATTAAAAGGTTTAAATATATTTAATAATAAATAATAAAAGAGCAAGACAATACTCAATAACTCAATACAGTGATAACAGAGTTCAGAATCACAGGAAATATTTTAAAACAGCATTGAAGGGCAGTCTCACGTAAATACAGAAAACATCCAGACTGATCTTACTATATTCCTATCTATCTCTAAGAAAAATACTATACCTAAATCTTACTTACAGAGCCAGGCCAATACAAGTGCTGAATAGATGTTGACAGGTCCAAAAGATAAGATATAAAATGCACAGACTTGCTCTCTGAGATGGTTCTTAAATTACTATCACATTTCTGATGGGTTATCTCAGATTACATCATTCTTGTCACCTCTGCCTTTAGTTCCCAGGCTAACAGGAACTTAAAATATAACATCTCTGTGTTAAAAATACTTAGCTCTTAGAAGTTTTGCCTAGAACTGGAAGTCGTAAAACTGTTAAAAACTTTCTACCTTGGAAACCTGTAATTATTTCTGTTTCCAGACAATAGAAAGAATTTCTAGCTGAAGACTTCTCTCTCTAAGCTGAGATAAACACCATTGTAAACAATTCAACTTATTTTCTTAGAATTTTGCTCTTTTCTAGTAGGATGCACTGTGGTTATATTTTTGATGCTCCGCACATAACATACAGTTTATTTACATTTGTAAGACAAGCCTGTGGATCATATTAATATTTTCAAATGACATTGGATTATTTACAAAATTCTAGCTAGCTGGCAGCCTTCACACCTCCCATAGTGCTAACATTGCACTTCTAATGTTTATAGATATTGTCAATAAAGATGGAAATAAAGTCAAACTAATCTGCTCCTTATTTCTGGATTTGTCTAAAGCCTTCAACACAGTTTGTCACACAAACATTTGCTTCAAATGTCCTCACAAGGTCTCTCTCAGCCCCTCCCTTCTGTGGTTCCAAAGCTACTTGTCCAGTAGGTATCTTTCAGTAAAATGGTAGTCCACCCTCTCTTTTTATCTACTGGTCACAACCGGTGTACCACAAGGCTCTATCCATGGTCCCCAACATTCTCAAAAGCACCCTCCACCCATCCACACAAAAGGCCTCTCTTATACAGTACGCAGATCACTCCACACTCATAATGCACACCAGACAACCTGGCATATTTCTAAAAAAATACTCGGGAAGCTTTAACTGCCACTACAACATGGCTTTGTAAATCACAACTCAAACTCAACCCCCCCCCCCAACAATAAAGTATACTACTTCCTTCCCCAAAGTCCCTTTCTCCTGAAAAAGCAAAATATAAGATCCTCTCTGTTAATAATACAGCCATTAAAGTCACTTCTCATAGCAAATTATTAGAGTTGCGAGTGGATGATGATCTTAAATTTGACCTGCATATACAAAATTGCATTAAAAAACTCACCAAACAACTTGGGATGCTTTACAGATCCAAAACCTTTCTCACAACACTAAAATTCCATTACTTGCTCCTCCCCTCATTACTTTAGGGTGCTGCCATCCTTACTAACCTGCAGGCATCACTAAAAGCAAGACTTGAAAATGCTCTGATAAAGTGGCTACATTTACAGCAAGCACCCCTTTCAGAATCCACTGCTATACATCACTAAAAAGCCTAAATTGGTAAGAACTAGCCCATCTACTAACATAAATATACAGCTTCTTACCAGCCTATAAAATTATCCAGTATTCATCTGTTTGTCCAGCACTAAATACTGTTTTATACAGCTATGTTCCCAATTGGTCTTTACAACCCAGTGACCAAAAATTCCTTTCTGTCCGCAAACCTATACATTTTCTGCTGTGCTTGGTCTGTACTCATACCATGTTTCAAAGGCCTGAAACTCCTTACCTGTGTCCATCAGGTCAATATCTTCCCTCCAGACCTTTAAAACCATTCTGAATGACTTCCTAGCAAAAATCTGATCCTATTCTTGCTCACCGACAGGATAAACTGTATCACTAAAGATGAACAAGTACCCATTCACACCTTACACCTTCTTACTCCCCCTTCTTCACTCACTTCCTTCAATCAGTTTCTCTCCCCTGACTCTTTTCTAAATATGCCATAACTCTGCTTTTTTCTCCCACTTCATATTGCAACTCCAGTTTGTATCATGCTAACTTAACTTTAATGTGTCTAAACTGGCTAAAATTTCTATAAACATTAAATCATTGTCAAGTTGCATCTGTTCTTAGCCAGTGTTTTTACATTGTCTAATTTTGTGTAATTATTCAAACTGTAGATATTTTTGAAAACGGTAAAATGTGTTTGTATTACTTTGGAACTTTTTCCCCGGGCCTCCACTGAAAATGGGCACCTAACCAGTTGGACTTTCCTGGTAATCAGTCAGTTAATAAATAAGTTAATAAAATTATTGAATTATGTCACTGTTTTTGACCCTACTTCCTCTTCAAAGAAACTGCTGCAAACATCCACACCTCTTCTAAGAAACACATCTGAATCTTTCCAGTTCTTCTTTTAACTTTAAACTCTGCCCTCTTGTTTTTGTAGGTATGCATATATATGGGGGGGGGGTGCATGTATCTATGTATATTATATACACATATATATCTGCTTAGATATATATGGGTGTGTGTATGTACATACACACTATCCTTTTCATTTAGGAATTACTACCACTCATTCTTTGCTGCATACTTCATTGTCTGCACTGATCGAAACAAATCATCAATGCCCAAAACAAAAGTTGAACTCGTGGTTTTAAGTGCAAACGATCTGATTTACAGTTGTGATCAAAACACAGCACTACAAATCTACCCCAACTGTAAATAACACAGAAATTACAGGTATGCCACTTACCTTAATTAACCTACCCTAGATGCCTAAACTATTTTTATTGAGTGCAATCTTCAATTCCCCTCACCACACAACATGGAGGTTCTGTCCCACCATTCTCACAATTTATATATAGTAATTCCATGGTTTTACAGCCTCTAAGAAGGGGAAATGTCCAGGAATTGTGCCATAGTTATTTTAAGTCAATTATAGCATAATTTGATTAACTTTTCTACTGATTATTGCAGGGACATTTGGCCACAGTGAAGTAAATGTGACCAATTTGATTGTTAACTATATATGAAAAATAAGATGCACACAAATGAGCACAATACATTAACACACAACACTGTAAAAAGTCAATAAGTTTGCTGATGACTGCATGCTGCGCACAGTTATCCATTCATCTGCTCATTATGCTGGATTATGCACATATCTGGTGTATTGAGAAATGTTCCTCATATGTTTTAAGTGGCATGCTTCTTCAAACAGATGTGGTCATGAGAGACCTGGGTAGTTATGTGGGCCATTCTCTCTCATTCAATCATCATGTTTCCACCATAGTCAAGAAATCTTTCTATGTGGCCCAGGTAATTTCCAAGGAAATATCGTCAAGATCCATTAAAGTAATTTTGCCACTGGACTCTTCGCTTCTCCGACCCATCATCAAATACAGTGCCCCCTTTGGTATGTACAAATCATACTGCTGAATTGGGAAGGTTCTAGCAATTTTTAGTCTAAAGAATTAAGGCCTTAAGTCATTTAGCTATCCTGATTAATTGGTACAGCTGTCCTATTAGCTGCTCTAAGGTTTTCTGTGTCTTCATTTTCAAGCTATAAAAGACCCAACCCTTTTTGACTTTCTGTTTCTTTGCAAAATCAGTGACCGTACAAGCAGCCATACTAGAGACCTAAATTTATACTAACAAATCAGGCTTTCTGGAAGGATGGGTTCCTAACTCATTGTATTCACAGCCTGTAGAATAAATTACCACTACAAGTCACGCAAAGTATTACTTTGTTTCCCTGCCTTTAAGGCTAGTCTCAATGACTGGGTAGGTAGACAAAAATGTATACTATGGTTGTTATGTATAGCCGTGCTTGAGTAGGGAGTTGGGCACCATTAAGTACTCAGAGTGGCAAGAACTTTTAAGTGAGCCTTCTTAAAGGTGTATGTAGCTAGGCCTGTTATGGTCCCCGTAATCACTTACCTAAGTTACATGTATGAGCATCGGAGAAACAGTTTTCCTTTAATGGGACCTGCATTATCATCTTTTTTTGGCTGCTGCCATTTAGAAGGTGATTGTCATGGGTGCATTGTTCCAGACATATGGCTTATCCTTACAAACTCAGTAGTGTATATTACCTATAGGTCAGAGCAAGGGTACAGGGAATCAGTTCTGAAAAGGGGTTACAGATTTGGGTCATGTGGACCCAAAACAGTAACACAATCCTAATAACATCTGAACTATTTCCTAAGAGTTACTGCACTGGAGGCATGTTTTATTTGTCAAGAATTGTGCAGTCTTGAACAATTTGGTCTTTCACCCTGCCTAGTTGACTAGAAAGTATGTTTTTATTAATTCTTTCATTCTCTTACCTTTGCCTGTGTAATTCAGTTCAAGGTTGTAGAGGAGCTGGTGAATATTCCAACACTCTCTGGACCCAATGCCATGGAATTAATCCTAACGAGGGCACCTACCTATTGCAGGATGCATACAGGCACTCTGATGTGATGTGCAAATCTGTGCCCACTATGGGAGGGATGCTAATTCACCTACAATATGTGTTTGTGATGTGACAGGAAATGAGAGCACCTGACAAAATTCGCAAAGAGACAAGAGGGGAAGTTCACACTCCACATAGTGGGTGCAGACACCCCAGCCAAGAAGCAAAATGTAGAACCAAATGCTGTGAAGCAGGAATGCCAACTGCCGTGTCACCTTTGTGTAAGCAAAACAGCAGCTTCCTCTGGAGTATAAACTTATTAGCAAGCACTCCTGTTAAAGGTTCAGCTATCAATACACAGAAGTAGCTGCTGCCATGTTTACCTCTCAGAATAATAATTATATGGCTGTTTCTGAGTCGGTGAGAAGAAAGACAAGCAATAAAAACTCTGAAAAAACATTTTAAAATCTACTTTGCTTTGAAAAACATTATTATATGTTTGCTGTATGTAACTAAATTTTGGGGATACAATGTCTATTCTTATTTTAATTTCCAACTTTCTTAAAATATTTTGGTTGTGAAACTATTTCAGTAAAAATAAACTTCTCAGAAGCACACTATTTGTTTTATAAATAAACCAACATAAATGGAAACCTCCCTGTTGTGTATTTTCAGATACAGAGAAAGACAGGAGAAATCCTTCAGAACCTGACTGGCCGCAACATTTCCGACCATCTTGTTAAAACATATTCCAGGATTGTAAATAAAAGGTACCTACATTAGGTGATATGTTGAAGTTAGTCATTCACGTTCAGGTGTTTGCACCTTTGAGTATCTCTCAGGAAAATGAATCATTCATTATTCACACAGTAAGACTTATTTTGATTTTTGCTGCATCACCTTTCCTTGTTTTTGTAATTTATTTCATGAAGTAGTTTGGAAGAACTTTTCACCAAACATATGTGGATTCAGAGTATGTGGCAAGACAGCATATAGCAAGATGAATCAGTTGGCTATTCCATAATTGGACACACAAAACATGTATGAGGATGCCATAATACCAGTTGTTATATTGTTGAGGACAGACAGCTGAGTTGCATTTATGGCAGAGCTGCATAGTATTGAATTTTCTACCTTGCACTGTAATGCAATAGTAAATTGTTAGCTAAGTGGAAATAAGTTTTTGATTTTTTTAAGTTCTTGTTTGCAACATATCTGAAGTCCTTTAATGCAATACTTGTAATTAAAATAAAAATATGTAAAAACAAAAAGCGGACACAGGCAAGGCTCCAGGTTCAGTATACGTATTACTTTAATACAACACAAGTGCTTTCACAAACTACTTCCTCTGGTGTAATAATCAGTAGAATACAAATCCCTCCTTTAAATAGACCTAAAAATGTCATAACAGATTAAAATCACATGATCCATATTGATGCTAAAAACTCACTATAAACCAGGAAGTCATGTAAATACATCCAAATGTAAATTAACACATATGATATAAAATAATAACAATCTTCAGATAGCAAGCATTACTAAAAATGTATAGAAGCTTAATATATCTGTTGTTTTCATTATCATCTCAAAAGGGGTCTGAACTTCAATTTTGGTCTTAATTGTACATGCTCATTAAGACCATGTCCTGCATCAGTTCTGAGTCTAACTATCCACTTGGCCTCTAACTCTTCTGTCTTATTATAGACATCCCCTCCTCTCAGGCTCTCAAAATTTATGGCAAAGGCAAAGAATTTAAAAACATGTGCGGAACTAGTGTTAATAACATGCTTGGCAAGAGCATTAGTCCTGCTCTTCTTGCTGATGTGATAAACATGTTCACGGATCCTTTCCTTCAGAGTTCTATCAGTTTTCCCTACATAGAACTTTCTACATTCTAATCAATGTGCCAAATATACAAAGTGCTGACTTTCACCAGTAGCCTGAACTTTAAAACTATAATTTCTGTTCTGGTCAGGATAAACAAAATGGGTACTAATATCTGTATAACCACAATAGGAACATTTCCCACAAGGCTTGGTCCCTACTTCACCTGATGGTGTAGACATATTTCTAGGCGCACAGAGACGTCTCTTTAACAATTTCATATTTCTGAAGAACCTAGGCTCACCATCAATCAATCTCGTAATTTCCTTGTCAGTGGTTAATATCCCCCGGTGCTTAGGAATAATATTCATATAAGAAGCTACATTGCTGGAATAGCATAGGGGTATCTTTAATTTGGAATTAATGCCTTTACCGTGCTTCTCTTCCCTGATCCGTCCTTCCCATTCTTCTGAGAAGTAAGGCTTAGCCTTTGTGTGTCTCAGACTCACGATTTCCGTGACATGGTTCTGTATATCAGCTTCACCATAACCTCTTTCCTTTAACTCCTGGAACATCTGTTGAATGGCCCCTATCACAAGTATATACCTTTCTTTCATAGATTTGTTGATCTTTTTGTTATATGGGAAGGTACAAAAGAAAGCTTTGTAGAATTTCATAGATATATTAATAGGACGACCCCATCTCTAAGGTTCACCTCTATATATTGCAATGAAAAGATAAATTTCCTGGATATCACGATAAATGTGGATGAAGGTTCTAACATATATACATGTTTGTATAGGAAAGACTGTCATGTAAATCATCTTCTGAGTAAGGACAGTATGCATCCTCCCTACATATTTATAAATGTCATACGTATTCACGTTTTCAGGGCATCCAGACTAAATGTCAGGGACATGGACTTCCACCAGCAGGTAGAGGCTAATAGCAAGGAGTTAAAGGAAAGAGGTTATGGTGAAGCTGATATACAGAACCATGTCACAGAAATCATGAGTCTGAGACACACAAAGGCTAAGCCTTACTTCTCAGAAGAATGGGAAGGAAGGATCAGAGAAGAGAAGCACAGTAAAGGCATTAATTCCAAATTAAAGATACCCCTATGCTATTCTAGCAATGTAACTTCTTATATGAATATTATTCGTAAGCACTGGGGGATATTAACCACTGACAAGGAAATTACGAGATTGATTGATGGTGAGCCTAGGTTCTCCTTCAGAAATATGAAATTGTTAGAGAAGCCTCTGTGCGCCTAGAAATATGTCTACACCATTAGGTGATGTAGGGACCAAACCTTGTGGGAAATGTTCCTATTGTGGTTATATAGATATTATACAATGACCCCCCCCATCAATATTCCAAAACATGCACGCTGATTGGTCAGCGTGCACGTTGTAAATCAGAGTTATAGTAGGTCTGGTTGCCCGGACTTTTTCCATTAGTGTAACTCTTTTTTTTACAGCAATGGAGAACGCAAGATCTCCGTTGCTTTTTACAACCTGTCTCACTATATTAAACGAGTTTAACATAGCGAGACAGCTGTAAAAATAGCAGCGGAGCATCTCCGTTGCTTTTTTTAAAGCTGTCTCGCTATGTTAAACCCATTTAACATAGCGAGACACTTTAAAAAGCAACGGAGATCTTGCTTTCTCCATTGCTTTTGCCCACAGCTCTGAAGAACTGTGTAAGTATACACATGCGCAGTACATCTGAACTGCCACAGAATACCAGACAGCTGTGGAAGGGCAGCAAGGAGGCATTATACAATGCCATTATTTAAGAAAAGTAATTATTTTTTTTCTTAAAGAATGTCATTGTATAATAGCAATAACCCACTTCTGGGTGTGGGTAATGCTGGACTTACCCACAGTTGTCTTTGTTTGGCCACTCAGGCTTCGCCCTCGTGACCAAACCACACCAACCATGGGTAAATCCAGCATTACCCACACCCAGGCGTAGGTTATTGCTATATTAGTGCCCAGTTTGTTCATCCTGACAAGAACAGAAATTATAGATTTAAAGTTCGGACTACTTGTCAAAGTCAACACGTATATTTGGCACATTGTTTAGAATGTAGAAAGTTCTATGTAGGGAAAACGGATAGAACTCTGAAGGAAAGGATCCATGAACATGTTTATCACATCAGCAAGAAGAGCAGGTCTAATGCTCTTGCCAAGCATGTTAACACTAGTTCCGCACATGTTTTTAAATTCTTGGCCATTTCCAAAAATTTTGAGTGCTTGAGAGGAGGGGATGTCCGTAATAAGATGGAAGAGTTAGAGATCAAGTGGATAGTTAAACTTAGGGCCGATGCAGGACATGATCTTAATGAGCATGTACCGTTAAGACCAAAATTTAAGTCCAGACCCCTTTTGAGATGATAATGAAAACAATAAAAATATTAAGCTTCTATACATTTTTAGTAATGCTTGTTATCTGAAGATTTTTATTATTTTATATCATATGTGTTTATTTACATTTGGATGTATTTACGACTTCCTTGTTTATAGTGAGTTTTTAGCAGCAGTATGGATCATGTGATAATCTGTTATGTGACATTTTTAGGTCTATTTAAAGGAGGAATTTGCATTCTATTGATTATTACCTCCTGAGGAAGCACTTTCTGAACACATTAGTGTTATATTAAAGGAATACGTAAACTAAACCTGGAGCCTTGCCTGTGTCCGCTTTTTGTTTTTGGCTATTTTACATTCCTGTTTTTGTGAATACAGGTTCCTGGTTGTTGGTGGCTATTTCTTGTGAAAATAAAAATCTGGTTTAAGTTGTTTTTGTTATGGATGTGTGACAGTGTGCTTTAAAATGTAAAGATGAACCAATGAATAAATTGTTGACTAGCACTGTTTGATGTTAACACTATGGGGATATTCAGCAAGATTCATAGCACAATGGTGCTGTGCCAAGTAATGTAATGTAGTTAGCATGTTATGGACTAGAACTGATTAAATTTGAGTGAAGGCAACAATACTGCCAGCATGTCACATAGTAAATTATTACAGCAGTATTAGTGGCAGCAATCCCACTGCAGTAGTGGCTGAGCTGAAAGTCCACAAATTCTTAAGTTATTTTACCAGTGTTCATTGGTCTGTGAGGCATTCAAAGAATACTGGCTCTACAAAATATGGGTTAAAGACATAATCGCCCATCCATGTGTCTAACATAGATTTAAATTGATTTATATTTATCAACCTTCTGACAGAATATGAATACCGATTCCATATGAATAATTGGAGTTGCATATCGCATTCATAGGGAATTCTCACAAAATGTTATGAAAATTAATAACTCTGTGCATGAGTAAGTAAATTCTTATAATTTTCCATATTTATTAAAGCTTTTAGAAACTCATCATTAAAACCTTTATTGGCCAGAATTGCTTTTCCTTGGAAATGCCTATAGTGTATGGAGAATAAATTTAAGTGATTACACCTCTCTGTTTATCTTAAATCTTTAACAATACATAATTGCTTCATAAATGTTTTCTGAACACAGACTGTAGCTTCACTAATTGACCCTTATTGTGCATACAAAATGCCGTATTCCAGTGTTGGTCTAATAAAGGATATATATGTGTGTGTGTGTGTGTATGTGTATATGTATGTATATATATATATATATATATATATATATATATATATATATATATATAATTTTTTTTTTTTTTTTTTTTCCAGCCATAGATTTTTTCATTTCTTAATGATCATGATCTAAACACTAAACATAGTATTTATATTCTTTTGAAAGGGAATTTATTACCAGTTAAGTCTCAAGTCCTTATATTAAGTTATCACTGATAATATATGACAGTTTAACATAACTGGTTTCTTTAATAAAGCCTTATCAAATTAAAGAACCTGACGTTTATCTGAACTGAATTTAAGCTTATTAGGTGTCCATATAGAAAACTCATTAAGAATATTAGTGACTGGGGTGAAAGGCTCAAAAAGCTTGCATACCCAGTACTATGCATGTTCAAACACACAAAGTGATTTCTAATTGCAACACAAAGACTGTGAGCATGGCATTCAGGGCCACCATAATGAAATGACAACTCATGTTATTGGTGAGGAAAGGGAGAGAGACATAGTAAAGCCAGAAAGATGGCAAAAGCAAACAGAGGAACATGCACAAGGGTAACCTGAATAGAAGCTAGGTTGGGGAAAGAAGGACATAACTATGAGAATATGAGCCCAGTTACATATTTGTAAGGTGGATAGAAGAAAGTGGCAGCAAGGAGCACGTGTTGGGAGGAAATATATATGGTATAGGAATGGTAGTAGGGGCAGAGAAATATACAGTGCAGAGACAGCGTAACTATGGGCACAGAGAAAAGAAGGCTGAAGATGAGAAATATTGATCTGGAAACAGGACCTGGGGAGTGAAACACAAGGAAGGGGATTACCATGATGAGGTGTAGGAAAGGGCATCGAAGGCCTACCTGAACATCTCAGAATTATCCACCCAAATGTCAGTCACCCTATGGCTGACATCATGTGTGGACACCACCTCTAGTGGCCCAATAGATGAAACCAGACAGCCATGCAGCTCTATCAGCTACATTTGGAGACCCTTCTGGGTGCTAGTTCAAGGATCCAGCTGCTGTCTTGTGTCTGCCCTGTCCAGCCACTATACCTGTCACCATGTGACCCAAGGTGGACACTTCCAGCTTTTAGACCACTTTCAGTTAAAGACCTTCTGTTCTTGCCTTCAGAGGCTACTAAGGCTATTAGAAGTCCCTCCAGATCATCTTACACAGGGTGAACTTCATCCCCTCAGTGAGAGGCAACCTGGGGATTGCCGATGATTCAGTAGCAGGCATTGTTGTCTGCTGCAAACCCAGATGGCCACCACTGCACTTCATCCTGCACCATGGCTAACCCTGTAGAAAGATAAAAATGAAAAAGAGAATAGATATCACAGATTAGTGTATATATTCAGTACAATTTTGTCTTTTTTATTATACCATTTTCATGTATATTACACATACTTCACTACCTAGAGAGCCTGCTAAGTCTCCTCTAACACTATAAGACATAAACCAGATAGTATAAAATATTGCTGACAAGAGAAAGCATTGACAGTGACAGGTGATATTCAGAATGTGCAGTATCAAACCATGTACACAGTGCTTGAATATTAAGGTGGAAACCCTGTCCATATCCTCTGCATCCCACTGGTGGATCAGGGCAGAGTGATAAATCTGCAGGTTATTGTACCTTTGCCATCATTGCTCACCAGAGTGGTTGATGCCAGTGGTATCACTCATAACACTTGCAAGCTGTTGACACACCAGAGCCATCATACTGCCACAGAAGATGCTCCCTCTAGACCTGGAGAAAGATTGGTCACTTCCCTCCTGTACCAGGAAGGTGTCTTGCTGGAACTAATGCCTGAAAAGGCAATGTCCACTGTACAAATTAGGGTGAGTAGGAAAATGATAGTCCCTTGAAAGGGACCATTTATACTGGACACCATGTGACTTGCATTATCAGGCAGCAAGGCTGCATGAGGGAAGGTGTCAGTAGCATGAACAGATGGTACTACAAGCTTAGCAACTATACAAGCTGTTTATGCTCATGAACTCCCAGTCTGAGAGTAGGGGTGAGCGTGGTAAGTGTTAACTGTGACTGATAATACATTGCATTTCAGTAGCAATTCTGAGATGATCATACTAAACACCTTGTTGGCATAATAACTGTGCTACAAGGCCTGTTTTATCATGATAGAGTATTTTCCATATTGTGGGAGTCCATGTTAGTAGATAATAGTGTGTGCTGTATAGTATAGTAATAGTATAGTATAGGCATACTTACAGCAGACAGCCTTCAGAACTGCATTGTGCATTATGTAAGCAGCACAAGCAGATACCGAGCAGAAGTGTGCGTGTGCGTGTGCGTGTGCGTGTGTGTGTGTGTGTGTGTGTGTGTGTGTGTGTGTGTGGTGGTGGTGGGGGAATAACATAGCACAGTGACATGACATCTGATTCTCATGCTGGGAGGGGGAAGGGGTGGCTAACCCTGATAGGGAAGACATTGCAAGTGCATTGAAGGTTTCTGTACTGCTTTGAGAAGGGGTCTCACCCTGACAGGAAACAAAGCATAAATACTTCTCAGGTTGTTGTCCAGTGTATGTGTTGGGGGGGTGACAGAAGAATGGAAGATGATGGGTATGACAGGTTATCTTCCTGCTGTGTAAGAAGGCAACAGTGTATCATATTAACACAGATTGGAAAACATGATACGTGGATTATGAGACCTCTGGAATATAGCTCACCATACGTGAAGCCAGCACAGTGCTGAAAAATGGCAGGCAATGCTAACATGTCTGTTGCTGCTGTCAGTAAAGCACTGAGTGTAAAAGGGTGATAAGTGTATTAGTAGGAAGGTCTAAGGATATCAAATGGGAACAAGGTGGTAGCGCTGTGATTAGAAAGGGCGGTCATACATCAACAACTGATTCACATGTGGAAGCCACAGGTGCACATTTCTTGTCTTGAGACAAAGAATTGCAATGGCTAGAAGAGGTCACTGCATCTTGATGCAGAGGTGCTACTACAGACTTCACATAAGTGGCATGAATATCCTTGAGAGAGGACAAGGTTTTCTGTGACTTGACATGACAGGGACTGTTGCAGGACATCAGTGCTTTGGTTGACCATAACAGGACACTAATACAGGAATGTCACAGAAGCATGTGCCAAGACTGAGGTACAGGATTTTGCCTGGGGCCGGTCCACCACAGCAGATGGACCATCAACACAAAGTTATCTCATAGAGGTTAAGGAAGTCCTGTTAAACCTGATACAGATGAGAACCTTCATAGCTGACAGTGGTTTGGATGTGGGAGCCAAGTTGGTGACCACTACCCAGGTGTCTGTAGGGGTTGCACTCAGGTTAGTACTAGTATGTTCCATTACTGGTATATGGTGATCCACTAGTGTGACTGGGTTAGTCATCAGAATCGTATGCATATCTGTTCTCCATGTACATCAGGACTGCAACCATTAAATAATTGTTCTAGTTGATTAAAAGTGAGCACTTTTAGCCCGCCTCAGGATTTCATCAGACCTAAACACAAGCTAGGTTTAAATAGATATTCAGATACACACATAGCAGGTTATCTGCACGCTCTCTCTCTCAGAGATCCCAATGCCATAATTTTGTCATTTGGAGCAGTATCATTAACTTCATTAACAAATTGTCTTACTGGTTGATTTCCTTTGACCTTACCAGCTTTATAAATATCTTAAAAAAGTACACTTACATTATACTGGTATGTTTATTCCTGTTTTTTTTTTTTTTTTTTTTTTTATTTTAGTTTGCGGACCAAGAAGTGGGTTAATGAGTTCAGGTAAGGGCCTAATGTTGTTAAATTATTTATTTTAATGTGAGAAAAAGTTATGCTATATGTTTTATTAATTTTATTATGCTGAAATACCTTACTTGCAATAAAAGTATTACCTTGCAGTATGCTCAGGCAATATTCATAAACCAAAAGTCATGGCAGTTTATAAGGTCCCTCTCCTAATACCATCACCAAGACAAGGAGTTTAGAGTAATAGCCATTCAGTTAAGCATTTATTAGTACAGGCTGTGCTGTTTTTGTGAGCATATTATTTAGCAGAACATTTGTGCATGTTTGCTTCTTGAGGGAGCATTTCTGAATTGGTCATATTTGTATTGTAAATCTACAGCCCTGCTGTCTTTTCTGGCTCATGACCTCAGACCCATTACGTTAATTTTGTAGTATTTGCTTCAGAAATTCTTACTGGGACATAATTCTTGTGCTACCGTTTTTCCTACTAAATTGTCCTGCTGAGTTCCATCAGGATGTGGTCCGGGTTGAATTAGTAATATATCCGTGAATGGACATCTTTTTTCAATCTTCTCATATTAGACAGAGATTTTTACCGGTCACTTTTTTTTTTTTGGAGGGGTGCTACTTGCCTAGACCCATACTAAAATCTTATTTCAGCCACAGTTTGTGAGTCTTACCAGTTCCAACAAACTGTGGTGCCTTTTTAACAGCAAAAAAAAAAAAAAATGTTGTGATGCGTCCTTTTCATATGAGGTGAATGACTGGCCACTATAGACATAGTGTGTAGTGTGCATTGTTTTATAGATATGGAGGAATCAGTAAAATGTCAGTGAGAATGCAGTTTGGACTGTTTATATAGAATACTGAGGAGAGGAATATACTGTGATTGCAGTGTGCACTGTTTTATAGGTACTGAGGAGTAAATAAAATGTCATGATTGCAGTGTATATTGTTTTATAGGTACGGAGGATTTTCACTGGGAGCCAAGAATAGCCAGATTCTACCCTCGGTTCATGAAGTGAACAGAACTATCCAAAAGATAAGATCTCTGCTTACAGTGTCAAAAGTAAGTAGGTGAGAGAGCAGCAATGTCAGGGGTGTATAGTGTAAGGGTATTGTTTATGGGTCATCCATGCCTCCTGTTGAAATTACTGTTTTGTTTACTGCATATCCTTTAGTAATGTATGTGTAACTGTTTTCTTGGTCAGTTTGGATTATGCAGTTCTGTATTTGCATTGTGTATTTGGTAGTCTTGGCTTGTACATACCGGCTTGATTACTACCCAGGTCTTTGCATTACAAGTAGTCCCAAACGCAAGCAAAACTAGCTTGCCAGTTCAGTTGAGATGTGTTTTATCATTTCAGGAGTATCTACAGAATCAAGCACATTGCTCCATTTTCTTACTGTTTAACTCTCATGCATTTAGCTCTTTCTTCATATTAGATTATTATAATGGCATAATTGTAGGGTCTGTTGGAGAGAGGGTATCTACTAACTTCAACTAGTGCAGACCTCTGTAGCTAGGATATTAATAGGGATGCTTTTGCATGTCAAGATTTTACTTCATAGGTTCTTCTGCAGTGTGCAACAGCTGGACTGTTCTTCCTTAGAGCTCTTTTTTTGAACATTTCTTCAAAGTGGTGTAGGCCGTGCTCAGGGCAGACATGCCTCTCCTTTCCACATACTAGAAGTCCACACATGTATGAGACATACTTTATAGGAAATGTATTGCATTTATTAATGGAAAAGCATTTCAGAAAGTTTAGTGGGTTCTTGTGGTCATCTCATCACCAGCCACAACCCTCGGAGGAGTTGCTACTGTTGCTTAAAGAAAAGGTTGAACCACAACCTTGTCTATAATGTCATACTTTCAAACTGGTCACTGGTATTGGTGAAAAGAGAAGACGGAGGTCTTTCTTGATGATAGCAGGTAGCCGCAATAAAGCAATGCCAGTTCTGCCCACAGTTTTATTTATCCTTTGTTGAGTGGGTTAGTCCCACTATCCCACTAGCCTATTAGCCTCTTTTCAGGACAGATCCAAGTTGGCATTTATACTATTAGGGGAAACTTGGCCAAGGCACTTGGGAAATTCCCATACTTTTCAGTATGTGCCATGGGATCTCTTACATCCACCTGAGTTGCCACCAGCTCAACCCGATGTGGTCTAGGTTTAATGTCTGCTCCAGGTAGGAGTCCAAGATGAGAAAGAAGGTAAAGGATCAGGAGATTAGGGAATGACGAAAGCCATATCCCCCAGATTATTTACCTCGTATGCCATCATTGGACCTAAAAACAGTAGCATATGCACTTGTCATGTGCCCCATCAATTGCAGCAGTGTGACCTAATTTGGGCCTTTTGATGGTGACACTGCTCACCAGCAGGAGCTGTAGACTTCTGTGGTCAGAAATTTGACTAATGCCTCATGACCCTGTCATATTACTTCTGGGATGCATAGCTTACAGTGGCTGCTATTAGCTATAGTATTGTTTTTTATGATCCTCCTTTTAACCTCTAAGGGCCACCACAGTATGGATACTACATGTTTGAAAGGAATTGTTTGATTTGCTCTCCAGCAATACCATTCAGATCATGTGAGGGGCTGCCGCTTCTTACTGTGATCCTTTTAAAGGCCTTCTATAGAGATTTTTTGCCCTCCACATGCCATTCTTTTGTAACCAACTACCTTACTTGATATGGACTTGCAGGACTGATGCCTCATTAGGAAGTTCCTGAAATACCATCTGATTAGGAGGGTTTATTTAATTTCATTGAGAGATTGATTCATTAGTTCTGTCATCCATTCCATCTGTCTAGGAGTTTGGTTTATCAGCTCATAATCACTTTAATCTTACAAATTTCTTACTGATTGCTTTTTTTATATGTATAGCACTTATAAGCAGCTTAATAAATAATAATTGAAACCTCTTCTGCTTTTGAGTCCATCACTTTGGTGAACAGGACTGCTTTACAGGCTGCGAAGTCTTTCTCCCTCTCTCTCAGCAGTCAAAAATCAGAACGAACTCCCATCGCCAGCTGATAACAGTGAAGTATACAGGAAATGCAGTCTCCTGGTAGCCACTTTTGGAAGTGAGTTTACAGGATTCTAGTTCCACTCATCCCACACTTGAGGCTTCTCCTCCAGATTGTAGTAATATGTTCTGCAGTTGGTTTTGGATCCATTGAGTCTGTTCTTTACTTCCCCAGGTTCAACAAATTACAGTGCGAGTTGAGCAGGCTCCTGTAGGCCTTCCCATGTCTGATAGGTCTTCATTTATACCCACTATATTCCCATCCTGTTGGATATGTGCTTATTGTGCAGCTTATAGTGCAATATTTATAAGCAGGTGTGGGAGCACACTGGGGATTGTCGTCCAATGCCAGCACAAGTCTCTCTCTTGATAGTGCCACCTTTTGTGAGCACTTCCCCTGTATTAGAAGTCCATTGCCCACCCTTATGCATGTGGCTTTTTCCTAGCTGCCCCAGCTGCTGTCTAGCACACAAGGATTCCAGGCCTACTTTTCACAGATTTACAGTCAGCGAATGTCTCAGTCCTCTGCAGAATATTGTCCTCCTTGTACTGGCCTGTAGTCCTCTTCCTGTCTCCTCTGGAAGTGCTAAACTACTGTCTTGAGAAGAAAAATGATGAGCCATGAGTCATCCCTCCCTTTGAAGCTTGTTGGCCTTACAAGCCTCTAAAAGACAGATATCCCATCCACGATTCTACATGAATGAAATGTCATACTCTGGAGCATCTCTGAACAGATTTCTGTGTTACTACTTCAGCCCAACAGAGGCCTCAGCGACTCCCAATACCATGCCATAGTTCTGATGAAAAGGAGCCTAAAGCTGTGAACAGTTATGTTCTCTACAACTTTAGGCATCAGAGCAGCAAACTCTGTTATCTTTCACAGTTCTAGTCCTGTATATTGGATCATGCAGAAGAAAAGCTTGGAGAACTCCCTGATTCATGAATCTTGAAATCTCTAGAAAAGGCCCTTGATGCGGATCTTTCATTGCGTTTCTACATTTACTGTTGAACCTCTGATTGTGCTTAAGTGTTGGCCAGAGTAGCGGCTACTCTTGTATGTGTGTGCAAGATGGCATGGCAGGGACTTTCCTTTCAAGTTTACATACATCAGACATTCAAGATGCTGCATTGTGGGAGGAGATCCTGTTTGCTGAAACTTCGTATGAATCTACTTCATGGACTTTCAAAACTGGTGAAATGCCTTTTGCACCATGGAAGAGCATGTGTAGGTCCCAGCCTGCTCAGGGTAAAAGACTTTCATCTTTCCAGAAGAGAGTGCCTCCCCTAGAGCATCCTGATAAATCTCCCAAGATGTAGGCTCTAGATGGTGATCCACTTTTCCGATTAACGACCGGGTTTGTGAGTATGCTGTACCCTGGAGCTCCTTCAGGAAAAAAAGTGGTATGGATTTGTTCATAAGTACACATTTTAAGAATGTTTGTCTCCCTCCATTAGAATCTTTGCTCAAGGATCAAAGCAGTCTGTATGGAACTGCAAAAACATTTTGGTCTCTACTTTGCAAATGGGTAGTAGAGGTGTTCCTAATTTAGAATGGAGAAGTAAGGTTTGTTTTAGTATTTTACTTGCTGCAATGAAGAAGGAAAAATTGTATACTGTCCCGGATCTTTGTAAATTCATTAAACTTATTCAGTATGTGAAGGTCTCGATGGTGACTGTCCAGTCAGTCTAGTCTCCTACTTCATCAGGGAGTCTGAAAAATCTCCTTGGGAAATAAGGGACATCTATGGACACATTAGCATATTTGAACACGGTCTTATGCTTCCCCTTAGATCCCCACCACTTTTATTCATAGGTTCATAGGTGTGTACTTAGCTAACAGCCCTGGAACCTGTATAAGCCTAGTGCAAGAAGATTCCCTGGCATCATGCTGCCCAAAGTTAGTTTTCAGTGCCCCTGTCAAGCAAGGCCACTGAGGTGATCCCCGGGATATACTTCCTATTGCCCATCCACTTGTCAAGATTTCTCTTAGAGGGCCAGTGAAGTGCTCTGCTTGACGTGACTGGGAAGTTTGTTCCAGAGTATGGGAAGTTTCTGGGTTAGGAACCTGTCCCTCCAGCATGTTCTGTTTATTGTGGTAATGAGGTTTAGGTCCCTGGAGCATGTGGCATGGAGGGATTGGGATTTCTTTAGATGTAGCATATCTAGCAGCTCTGGGTCAGACATGGCTTTGTAGGTCAAGCAGAGATCGCCTCTAAGTGGGCGATAAGAGACAGTGTATAGCTGGAGTTCTTTGAGTCTGTCCATATAGGGCATGTGTCAAAGGCCCAAGATCCTCTTAGTGAGGTATTTTTGTGGCCTTCCTAGTTGTAGGTGTCTGAGGCATTGTATTCTATAGTAGGTCTAATGATAGATGAGTAGAGAGGGATTATGACCTCTTTCTTCC
This sequence comes from Protopterus annectens, assembly GCF_019279795.1. Taxonomy (NCBI): domain Eukaryota; kingdom Metazoa; phylum Chordata; order Ceratodontiformes; family Protopteridae; genus Protopterus; species Protopterus annectens. The sequence goes on from NC_056747.1 coordinate 260,210,477, forward strand.
TGGATGAGAAACCTTTTGTAATGAGATGTGCCACATAGAAGGACTTTCTGACTACAATGGCAATGTGGTTATCAAAGGAGAGGTTGCTGTCTCCCCAGGTGTCTTATCACACCTTCGGTGTTTAGTGGGCTACCGCCTATGTTGGTAGCTCATGATCACCGAATTTTTCCTAAAGGGAACGACAATGCACTTTTTGGCATTGAGCTTAAAGCCATGGTTCTGGCACCAGTCATTGGTGTCAGTGAGGCCTTTATGTAGAATGTCTACATCAGTTGGAGAATCAATAATGGCTCCCAGTTTGCAATCATCTGCGAACTTGGTCAGCCAGAGTCCCTTTGTGTTGGCTTGAACTTCAGAGAAGTAGATGCCAAACAGGAGAGGTCCTAGGACCGATCCCTGTTGGACACCACTTATAACTGGTCAGTAGTCAGATTTGGAGTCTGCTACTTTCACAGTGTGGGTTCTATCAGTGAGCCATTTGGCAACCCATCTTATGACATAGGAATTTATGCCTAGTTTAGTGAGTCTTTCTATAATTCCTGAGTGAGGGATGGTGTCAAAGACCTTGGCAAGATCTAGGTAGGCTGCGTGAACTACCTTGCCCTCATCCACAGCTCTGGTGACAGACACGAAGAAGTCTATCAGGTTGAGCAGGCATGATCTACCTTTCATAAACCCAAACTGCATGGGGTCCAGAGTTTGGAGATTCCCTATATCCTTATTTATAAGGTCCATGATGATGCGCTCCATAGCCTTACATATCGGACTTGTCAGGCTAATGGGGCAGTAGTTCCAGGGGTCTGTAGTTGCTCCCCATTTGTGGAATGGGATGACCATAGCAGTGCGCCATTCTGTAGGAACAAAGCCTGAAATGAGACTGTGATTGAACAGGGTACTCAGATGTGGTGTAATTCATGAGGAACACAGCCAGGGATATTATCAGGTCCCATGGAAGCTGTCTTTTTGGCTTTGGAAAGTGCGGTTTTTACCTCTGTAGCTGTGATAATAGGGACTTGGCATTCCTCGGGTATTGTTATAGGCCCTTTAGGGGGTAAAGTTCGCACTGAACCTGTCTGCCAATATGTTGTCTATCAGTTAGTTCTGTATATGTATTGCCATTGTGCTGTAACTCGGAGCAGATCCGAGTATTGCCATGTAGATTTTTGGCATAACCATTTTTGAAATATTCCATGCTGCTACCATTTGGCAGAGACATGATAGAAGTGGGGTCTTCTATTGTTCACTTGTTTAGATGATTGGCTATCGGTGATTGTTTTGCAGAACTCTCTGAAGGAGGCTGTATTTTGCCATGGTTGTAGTCCCTGAGGACCACCATAAACTTGGGAAAGTAAGGTTTGATATCACAGAGGATTACCTTCATTGGAGTGGTGCTAGGCATACTGTTGTACTGGTCATTCCTGCCTAAGGCAGTGGTCTGAGGAAGTCATGGCCTTAGCTTCCTGGATGAGGGAGCAGAGATGGGTCAAGGCTCACGCCATTGTACCTCTCCTGGGACTGATGGCAGCCTTGTATTCAGTTTCACTGACTCTCCTCCAGTACAAGTAGTGCTTCACTGGACTATGAGCTGTCAGTGGATGCAGCGCCACCACACTCTCTTGGACCTTTTCTAAGTGTCAGACCTTTGTTACTGACTGAATTGGGAGGGTCATTTTCTGCCACTGAATATGACGTGTACATTTGTTTATTTATCATCTGTTAATCAGGTATGTGAGCTGGTTCTTTGACCCTTTTCATTTGTAAGCTGAACCACATGGATAAGCGCATACACAATATGTAGATGGACAGTTTAGTGTAGCTTGTCAAATAACATGGTTTGCAGTGTGGAAGGAACACAGACTACCTAGAGAAAACTTGCACAGACACAGGAAGGATGTATAGACTCAACACAGGCAGTGAGTGCAGGCTAGGACTGAGCCCAGACTCTGGTGCTTTGAGGCAGAGAGCTTGCCACTGAGCTACCGTGCTGCCACAGCATCCTAGTAGTAGGTTATAATAATGGATGCTTTACTGGAGAACTAGGGGTGGAATCACATAGGTGTTCATTGATACAGAGGAAATGGACTTTTCAGAAGTATTTACACATATTTTCTCAGAGTTCTTGCTAGATGTGCATGCTCTGGAAAACAAGCTAAAACCAGAATCCTTGGAAGTAAGATGAGAAAACCAGGCTTTGAGATGGTACTTAAATGGTGGAGGGGTTGGATACATTCATATCGCTCCATTGGGGTTTACAACCAGTGAGAAAAATATAGCAGTGATTGCATAATTCACAGCTATAGTCCTGTGCTGGAGTTCAGAATACAGGGCCATACTGGTCAACTTCCTAGCACACAAAATCTGGACAAAACCAAAAATAGTGTGTGTGTGTGGGGGGTGCAAATCCCTGAACATAGGGACACATTTTAAATGTTGCTCTTATAAACTTAGAAAGTTACTAGAATATAAGGTTGTGTGTTAACCATGCATTTTCTGAAGGATATAAAGTCTGAAACTCAAATGCCTGTTATTTACTGAATTCTGACCTCACTTATTTACCCAAAATCCAGAAAAATCACACATTTTATGAGGAAAAGACCAAAAATATGAGGCAAAAAATCTGGATGTTCTGTGAAAATCTGGACAGTTGAGAAATATGCCCAGGATTCATGTCTTCAGAAGGTCTTCCTGTTTTACAAAATGAAAAATAGCATCTGTCCAAGCTCTGTTTATTGTGGTAGGACAAGGTAGTCTTCAAGTACGCTTTCTTCCTTGTGTGAACTGCAGTGTTCCTTTAATCCCCTTCCACCATTCTTCTTGACCTCATATGTGCTAAAGTTCAGTTAAGAAAGACTAAAGCTTTTTCTTATTGTTGCATGGTGGTCATGAAGGATGTTGTTTCAGGCACTAATTCCTATTAATTTAAAAGACACCTCTAATTTGAGTCAAGACTTGCCTGGTTGGAGAGGAAGCCAGCTGCATCTCAGCGCTTGGCTGCTCTGTTTGTACCACTGATCATGTTCAGCCTTCAAGCTAAGGTTTTAGAGTTCTTTAAAGCTGCTTGGATGCCCTCCACTACAGAGAGTAATACTGTCTTCCATGTCGGTCATTGAACTTTCAAGTCTTTTTGAACTATCTGAAAATTCTGTTTGATTTGGATCCAAGATTTTGTGTGTCCTATTGCATGCTGTTGCCATCTCTGAGCATCATGGCCTTCTGGATTCCAGAACTTTGGCATAGCAGACTTTGAAGAAATTTCTGAAGGATAGTACTCCAGATACAGTTTATTTTTTAAGAGCTTTCCTTCTCTGTGTGAGTTGAACTTCATGACCTGCCTGTCTGCTGTTTGAGCCAGTTAGCAAAGTAGACCTGAACTTTATCTCTTAAAATACCTTTCATTGGTAACATTCACCACTGCAGTGTGAATATTAGAGCTTCAGGCTGTTATATGCAGTGAATCTAGTCTGACTTTTTGTAAGAACTGTCTTGCTTAGAATGAACCCTCATTTCTTTTTAAAATGTTTTCGGAGTGATCCCTTTATTGGTCTAGAAATCACTTGTTTATATCTAAGGGTGTAATATCACAGATAAAAGGACCTTGTACTGTTAGCTTGGATTTTAGCTTAAGGTAGCATATGAACCTAGGTAAGTGGGCCAGCTGTTAATCTCTTGGCAGCATCCAAGCAGTATGGATTACAAATTCATTATCTCAGTGGTTTCCATGATATATGTCTGTACCATGTGCATTTGGTTATTGGGGTGCTGGCGCACATAAAACTGCTAGTTAGTTTTTGGGTCTAGAGTCTAGAACCTTCATTATTTAGTCCTCCTAAGCTCCGGCTTCCCTGGGTGCTTTTGTTACTGCTTGGAATTCTTATGTAGCATGGTAAAAAGAGAGCCCCTAGAAGTAAGGTATAACAGATCAGTGAATGTTAATTTTGAGAAGGTTTTCTGCTGTGGTGCTTATTAATCTTTCTCCATCTGTTGTTTGATGCCTCATTCATCTGCTTATAGAGTGGTGTGTCAAGTGTTATAAATAAATAGCTTTACATCCTTATTTAATTTTTTGTCCCAGTTGCATTTCACTTGTGCCTCATGAGGGTATGACTGCAGGGTATGGTGCCATACACTTGCTCTTAGTCCATGTGATGAAACCATGCAGTGTACCACTGGGTGATGTGTACACACTAAGAATTATGCCAGGAAAAGGGCATTGAGGAGGGACCTCTCCAATGTCACTCACTGCTGAGGGCATTCTTAAAAATCAGCTGATATTATGAGTGCTAGCATATCTTTTAATTCTGCCTGTTATGAGTGTCTTGTACTGAATACCATTTCACAAAGGAATCGTATGAGAATTTACTCTGCTTACAAAGTCCTACTTTACGTAGGTGCCACGTATTATAAAGAGCTGCTTTGGCTATACTTTTTGGTTACTTTTCTTTGCTTGGTGAGGAGCTGCTGAAGACTCCTTGAGTGCATTTAACTTTGATAGAATAAGCACCTTTGCTGTCCTTGTTGCCACCAAGTGGAATTCTTAGCTTTGGCAGTTTAATGGTTGCGCTTCTTTGAGTGTAAGTGTGTCAGAAGGATTTTGCTCCAACAAACTTTTCATGCTTTTTATCTATTTATTACATTATATAATTGCCTTGTTTTATGATCTTTTGCCTCTGGTAATAATACTTTCAGTATTTACATTTTTTTTACTGCATGAGCAAGGGTGACTGCAGCACAAGGTGGCACTGGGAATGTGCGGTCTGTGTGTGGAAGCTCTCTTTGGTGTAGTCTGCACTAACAACACAGAAAAGCAAGTCCAGTGCAAAGTGTACATTTTTAGATGCAGAGAAAGGAAGCATATCAGCTTTGCCATCAATGCCAGACTCATTAAACTGCTGTTAGGCCTTCCCACTGGCATTGGTGCATACCTCCTGGCCTTAATTTTTAAACTTGGGTGTATTTAGTATGATAATGTTACGGGTACAAGTGCTCTAAAGTGTAAAATTAATGAGGATGTTAAGTAACATTTCTTCATAACTTGTGAAGAAATCTTTCTTTTAATTTGTAAATGACTTTTTATTAAATTAATTCAAAATTAGTCTGTGCAATCTTTATGCATGGTATACATTCTGACAATTGCCCCATTATTTATCAGTATTTATTTCTTTAACATTCTTTAACATCAGGGCATATGCAATACGAGAGTATACATTGTACTTTTCTATTTGTTGTTATATTTCTTTTTACTTCCCATTTATCTTCCTCTGCTACTCACTTGTCCCTTCTCCTTTTTTACTTTTTGTATACTCCGGCGTTTGTATTACCCCTGATAATTTACTGAGCTCTTAACTTCTTGGTCTACTTTCTTTCCAGCATTCCTTTGCTGTGTGATAGTTTCCCACATAACCCATTTCCTGTGCAATCGACTAAGAGTAATTCTCATTGCATCTCTTTCTAGATGTTCATCGTGTTTCACTGTTGCAGTACTAACAAATGGATTATCCGGCTCCCGGTAGCCCTCGATCGGCCAGAATACCAAAGGTAAATAAAAATTATGTCAGCTGTCAGTTGTAAAGGACGTCAGGGTGTCCGATACAAAAGGAGGCAGTCAACGTCACTTCCTCAGTCTTCCTTGCCACGGAGCCTGAAGCAGAAGCTTTTCATGCGCGAGTGCCGGTCGGCAGTTTACCTTTATTGGTTTCTGACTGCAAGAGTTGAAGTCTACTACAGCTAAGTACCCCATTAGGGATCCTCTTTTCTTGCCTTAACGAATGTCAGAAAAAGTTAATAATTGCCTTACCTATGGAAAGCAGATTCCCCATAGAGATTTTCATTCCTATTGCATTATTTGTTTAGGCCTTGACCATGACGTTCCCAATTGTGATCTCTGTGCCTCCTTTAATCTGTGTACTATCCGTTGGGCTAAGATTTTGGCTAGGCATTTTGGAGTTTGGCCTAAGTCCATTGGTATGGCATCCGCCGGTCTTCAGGCTTCGGATATTCTGAAGAAACGCAAGGATAAGGACAGCAACAGGCCTCAGAAAGCTAAGTCCTCGGATGATAAGTTGGTCGTCAGTCAGGCGGTAGCTAGTGAGACTCCTTTGCAGTCCCTGCAGTCCGCAGATGTGCAACTGCAGGCCTTGATTGAGTCCGAGTACCTTAGGCCTTCGGCCTCCTTTTTGCTTTCTGACCTGTCGCCGGTCACCTCTTCTGCTGGAGCCAGAACCGCTAAGCTGACTCTGGTGTCTGAGGCGTCTGTTTTACGTTTTGATAGCAAACTTCTTCCTTCAACTTCGGTGGTTGCCAGGCCTCCCAAGTCCTTCAGGCTTGCAGGTAAATCTTCCATTTGTAAGCCTGTGAAAAGGCAGGCTCCAGTTTCTTCTCATTCCCCTCAGTCCCAAATGGTTAAAATGGCTAATGATCTGTTGACTCTCATTAGGGGTTCTCAGCCTCCTCCCCCTAAAAGAGGAGTAGGGATGTTTCTCCTGAGGTTTTGTCCTGTTCAGGTGCTGATTCTTCCATCATTTCTGCTAATGAAGAATTTTCTCAGGCTTTCTCCTTTTGAGGATTTGGATGCAGAGGAGTCCATCCCTTTGGCCTCTCCTCCAGAGGATTTCTCTTTTGGTGATACTTTAAATACCCTCAGGGAACATTTTAAATGGGAAAGTCAGGATTATCCCCAGTCTAAGAAATGGATTAGGAAGTTTCTGGATTTACTGCAGCATAAGCCTCTTGCTATTCCCCCTGTGTTGGAAGTTGTTGATGTTTTTCTGGAAAATTCCTTCACTCCAAATTCGGTTCCTCCTGCTCCCAGGAAACCTGACAGGTACTACAGAGTCCCCGATTCTCATCTGTTTCTTTTCAGGGACTCGTTGGCAGATCCAGAGATTATTTCTCAAGGCCCTAAAGGAGTTAAGGCCACTGTTACCAGGAATTCTGTTCCCTCTGACAAGGAATCTAGGAGCATAGTTAGGTGGGGCAAGAAAGTTTATACCTCTGCCACCCTAGCTATTAGGGCTACCAATTGTCTTTTTCATATGCTGAAGAACCAGCAGCACACCTTGCAGGATATTAAGTCTAGGATAGCAAGTGTACCTCTTTTGGCAGAGAGTAAAGATATGCAGGATTTACTGAATTCAACCAGTCTGGTCAATAAGTATTCTTTACGTTGTGGTTTTGACATCATTGAAGCCTCCAGCAGGGCTACAGCTACTGGATCTGTTGTTAGAAGGCACGCTTGGCTCAGAGAACAGCCTCTTCCAGAACCTGTCAAGGCTAAGCTTTTGGATGTACCTTTGCATAAAGACAGGCTTTTTGGCAGCAAAGTAGAGGAGGTACTTAAGAAGATGGAGGATAAGGCCAAGTCCATGCAAACTGTTAGATTTTCTGCAAGTTCAACCCCCTCGCTTTAGCAGGAATTACCCTTCCAAGAGTTGGACCTTTCCTGATACCAGCAGACAGCCGTTCCAGGACTAGAGGTTACAAATCTTCTAGGGGGCAGGCGGCTACCCCTCAAAGGTCTAGGCATGGTCAGGCTTCCACTTCTAAGGTGGGAAGCTGCAAGCCTGCATCTCAGTCAAAACACTCTCAATGACTTTTTCCAACTTCTGCCTGTTCTTGCTTGCCTGGAGAGTCCTTTAGGGGGAAGGTTGGCCCTTTTTGCAGATGTCTGGGCCACTATCACAGACGACAAATGCGTGCTCAGAACGGTGTTCCTGGGGCACAAGTTTTCTTTCCACACCTTTCCAGCTCCCAAGGGATTCCCGGATGTTCCTCCAAACCGAAGGGCAGAAGTAGAAAAACAAATTTTCTTTGTCTCATCTGGGAGCAATAGAATCAGTTTCTGCTCGGCAGGTAGGCCAGGGCTTTTATTCCAGGCTTTTCCTAGTTCCGAAAAAAGAAGGCACCTGGCATCCTATCCTGGATCTTTCCATTCTGAACTCTTTTCTAGTAATTCCAAGTTCAAAATGCTCACTCTGCATCAGTTGCTACCAATGCTAGAAAAGGATTCCTGGCTGGTAACCTTGGATCTCAGAGGCTTATCTGCACATCTCTATCAAGAAAAGTTGCAGGTAGTATCTTCGTTTCAGAGAGGGCAAGCAACATTATCAATTCTCTGCGCTGTCCTTTGGCTTGTCTACTGCTCACAGAGTCTTCACATAGTGTCTGGCCCCAGTCATTGCTTTTTGCAGGCAGAAGAAAATTTAGATTTACCCATTCTTGGACGACTGTCTGATTCAAGCAAGTTCTCAGGAACAGCTATTAAAGGATCTGGAATGCGTAAAGACTCTTCTGTCTTCCCTGGGTTACACTCTCAATGAGGAAAAATCAAAAATGGTACCATCCAAGGAGATAACATTCCTGGGAGCGAGTCTGAACACAGCTGCCCAGATGATGTATCTCACCCAGGAGAAGCAGACAACTCTTTCAGTTTACTTCAAGGACTTGGCAAGCCTGTCCCAGCTCCCTGCAAGGCAATACCTGCAAGCTCTGGGATTCATGGCATCTTGTATTCTCATGATTCTATATGCAAGACTGCATATGAGGAAATTGCAGTAGTACCTCAAGAACATTTGGTGTCAACACACAAAGGACCTGGATATGATGATTCCTCTGCTTCCATCTCTGCAGATGGAGTTTCTATGGTGGGAAACAGCCTGTCTACAAAACAAAGGCATTCCTTTTCGACCACCTCCTGCCACTCAAGTTCTGACCACAGACGCATAGGACTATGCCTGGGGAGCACACCTGGATGGTAGATGCATACAGGGACGTTGGAACTCACAGCAGATGCACCTGCACATAAATCTAAAAGAGTTGATTGCAGTTCAGCAGGCCTTACTAGCTTTCAAGCATCATCTTTCTCCAGGGACCCTGCTTGTCAGAACAGACAACACCACAGTCAATGTGGTACATCAGCAAGCAGGGAGGGACTCACTCTTACCCCCTGTGCAGACAAAGCATGAATCTTTGGTCCCATGGCAGCATCCCTGGACCGGCATCTCCTAGCTCAGTTTCTTCCAGGAAGGCTCAACGTTTTGGCAGACCAGCTGAGCAGGCAAACCCTGGATCCTCACGAGTGGCAGCTGAACAGAGCAGTCTTTTACAGCATCATTCAACGTTGGGGCATGCCTCAGGTGGATCTTTTCTCCTCCCCAGACAACCATCTTCTACCTCTCTTTTGCACCCGACAGCATCACTGCAGAGCCTGGAAAGTGGATGCTCTGTCCTTCCCTTGGACGTTGCTATCAGTGTACGCCTTCCCTCCTCTTCTTCCGAGAGTATTAGTGAAGATCAGGGACGAACGACCAAGGACTCTTCTCATAGCTCAGGACTGCCCCAGGCAGCATTGGTATCTGCTGTTTCACAGTCTCTCCCATTTTCCTCCTTGGCATCTTCCTCTGAAGCCAGATATTTTGGTTCAGGAAGGGGGAAACATTCTGCAGCCTCATCTTCAGTCTCTCCATTTGGCAGCATGGCTCATTGTATGACTCCTTCCCTTTCCCAGCAGGTGGTTGACATGCTGAGGGAGGCCAGGAGGCCTAGCACTAGGAAGTCCTATGCTGGCAAATAGGAAAGGTTCTCTCAATGGATGCAGGCTAGAGGGGAATCTTCTTCTCAGCATACCTTTCCTCTGATCCTGGAATACCTGAAGGATTTGCTTCACAGTGGTCTTTCGTTCTCCTCTATCAAGATTCATGCTTCAGCCATTTTTGGTCATTGTTCTATTGAACAGCCCATTTTCTCTCATCCCCTGATGAAATTGTTTCTCCCAGAAGGGCACCTACTCCAGCCTGGGATCTTAATTTTGTTCTAGAGAAACTCACTCTTCCTCCTTTTGAGCCAGCTGTCTCTGCAGATTCCAAGTTTCTCTCTTGGAAGACCACCTTCCTCTTGGCTATAACTTCAGCAAGGAGGGTTTCGGGGCTGCAAGCTTAGATGGCCATGGAGCCTTTTCTTATTTTCCATGCAGATAGTCTCTTTGAAAACTAATCCCTCCTTTATGCCCAAGGTGGTTTCTAGCCTGACTCTTAATCAGTCCACACACCTTCCTACCTTCTTTCCTAATCATTGAAATAAAGGTGAAAGGATCCTACATACTCTTGATGTGCACAGACAGCTCAATTTTACCTGGACAGGACTAAAGACCTTCGGAAATCAGCACAGTTGTTGGTCAGTTTTGCCCCTGGAGCCCAGGGCAAGACTATTTCTAAGCAAACCATTTTCAAGTGGATTGCACATTGTATCACCTTTTGTTATTCCTTTCATGGCAAGGTTCCTCCTCAAGGGGTTAGGACCCACTCAACTAGAGCGGCTTCCACTTCTACAGCCTTTTTAAGGGGTGTCCGTACTAAAGATATTTTGGAGGCTGCCACATGGTCTGTTCACAGTTTCACTAAACATTACAATTTGCTACTGTTTTCCAGAGCTAGGGCAGGGTTTGCCACTGCTGTGTTGCAGGGCATTATCTCCAACCCTTGATTCTGTTGGTTCCTCCTCCCTTCTCTCTGGGATTTGGTAATCAACCCATTTGTTAGGATTGCAACAGTGAAACACGATGAACATAGTACAGTTGTGTACACTTACCATAAATGTAGATGTTTGAGTGTATTCACTGTTGCAGTCCTGGTTTCCCTCCCTCCCTCCTTCCCCCATTTTGGTCCTCTTCTCTTCCCTTTTCCTGAGGTACAGGCTAATTTCGATATTTGCCAATGTTGCTTTTGGCTTCAGCCTTATTTCTGGGGATTTCTGACTGTTATGGCAAGAAAGACTGAGGAAGTCACGTCTGCTGCCTCCTTTTGTATCGGAAGCCCTGACGTCCTTTACAACCGATGACAGCCGACGTAATTTTTACTTACCTTTGGTATTCTGGCTGATTGAGGGCTACCGGGAGCCAGATAACCCATTTGTTAGGACTGCAACAGTGAATACACTCTTAACATCTACATTTACGGTAAGTGTACACAACTGTAGTTTCTCTCACTTCATTCATTAATTTAATTGCATCATCGATCTTGGATTCATTTGTCATTTTCTTTTGTATTGCTATTACGTTTTTGGAGCATAGCAGTAGCAGATTGGTTAATGCTCTAGTATGTGTCTCCCTTATTTCTGTTTCCATATAACAAGCGTAGAACTCCACTTCATGCAATTCCTTCTGGTTTCTCAATATTTCCTGTATCATTTTTTGTTGTTCATTTTAATATCCTTTTAGTTCATGACACCCCCAAAATGTTTCCAGTCTCCCATTTTGTTTTTCACATTGGTTACATACTCCTGGAAACATGTTTTTAGCCTGTTCGATATATAAAAATACTTATAGGCCCTGGGGCCTTTATAAGCCTAGCCATAGGATTACCCTGGCATAGTGCCACCCGACATTAGTTCCCAGTGAAATGCTGTGCTACCTCCATGCATTTCACTGCCAAACCTTGAACACAGGACCATGTGCACTACAGTCAGAGCAACATACCAGTATGCCAAATCAGCTGTTTTTCCCTTACAAATATTCTGAGTTTTCAAAATGTTGTTGCTACTTTTGGGACACTACGTTTTACCCCATATTTCCTTGGCAATTACTCTATTTCTTGTTCTTTGCCACTCCTGTATTTGCTCTTAACTTTTCCTGTGTCTTATACAATCTACTTACTGTTTTATCAGTTGCCTGTGATGTTCTTGCCTGAGAAAAGATAGTCTTATAATGTCAGACATCTCCAATTCCTTTCTTTTTATTTCTTCATGTTTTCCCTGTATTGTGTATAATCCTTTGTACCCAAGTATTTCTGTTCTATCTTGTATACCTTCCTAAATTTCTCCCAATACATTCTCGTGCCATCCTTTCTCAGCTGTTCTCAGTAGAAAATCTTCTATCCCTTTCCCACTGTTTTTAGTTCTGTTGTGACTGCCTCCTCTCTTGTCTTTACTACCCCTCCTGAGTGCAGCTCAAATTTACATTCTAACATTTATTTTCAGTGTACTAGCTCTCCCAACGTGTCATTTAATCTGATTGGTACAGTTCTGCATTGCTATTTCCTGACTCCATACTCCATATGTTTGTTTCAGATTCTTAACTCTTTCATGTCCCAATGCCATCTATTTCCACTTTGTCCTTTTTTTTTTAACTTACCCTGCAGTTTTACACACACATTGTATTATTAGCATAGTATAACATCCGTCTTTGTAGTCTTTTTGACATGTTCTTTTCATTTCCAGACCTTTCTCTGCTGTTTCTGTTTCTTGGAGTATATCTTCTGGGCTCCTCATGATCTGGTCACTTGCCAAACCTTCTCTCACTCACTTTGAATGGATCTCGACAGGCCCCTGGTGATGCTACGTTTTTGTCCTGAAGATGGGTTTTATTGTCCATTTCTCTCTCGTAGCACATTTTCATTTTGTTGCGTCACTCTCTTCACTTTCTGAAACCCGTGATTGTGATTGCTACTGTTGGATCTTTCTAGCTCAACCATGGTACCATCTGCATCCACGATTTTTTTGAAACCTACTGGGAAAAAAATTGCAGGTATATCAAGCAGAATCTTGGCTTTAAGGTTCTGTACAGTCTTATATGTTGGGTAAACTTGCTTAACTTAATTCTGGTCCCCACTGAGTAATCATTATCAATGAAAATTCTTCTCTCCGATATGGCAAACCTTCTCTTTTTGTCAGAGTTGTGAAAGGAGTTTTTCCTTTAGTTGGACTGTTTGGAGCTTAATAATTTTGGGTCTTGGGAAGCATGATGCTTTGGTCCCTAGTAGTATATATCTAATGCCTAGACAATCAAAGTTCATTTAGTGGCTCAGGTGCTTGACGGTGCAGTCAGAGGAGGAAGGGGAGAGCGGTGCTCACACCCAGGGACACACAATGATTTTGCCTTTTAGAATTGCTCAGCACTTGATGTACATATTTTCTACAGTGTCTCTCATCAGCCCCTTCAGGCACATTTGTCTCCTTTTTCAATCCTCATTATCAGTTTTTCCTGTATATCCTCCTGCATGACTTCCAGGTTTGCTATTCATACTGAATGTTCATTCTCCACTTTCTGCAAGGCCCCAGTGTTGTCTGAATGTTCTGAAAGGCTTTCCCCATTACATCCAGCCACTTGTCTGTTTTTTTTGTTTGTTTTTTAATTCTGTCAGCAATTCATTCATTTTCATGACCTCTTTGTTCACTTTGCCAGTTTTGTTTTGCATTTTCGTCATTTCTTGTTTGCTCATCCCCCACTGTTCAGTGGTAGCATGGATCTGGGACCCTGTGTCAATTTGCTGGCTTCCCTGCTCACTTTTCCATCCTTTTTGCTTTGGTTTTGTCATCCGATCCTATTTACACTTTCTCCTTCACTTCTGTAATTTTACAGGCTTCTTTGTCAGCATTTTTCTATTTTTACTGTAACTCATTGAAGAAGGCAAGAGTTCCCATCTCCTTGGCTTGAAGCCATACCAGAAGTCCTTGTGGAGAAATCTTAACCAACACTTAAAAGAAAAACAAAATTATTTGTACAATCTAGATTGCATAAACTGGACATTATTCAGTTATGTGGAGTGGCACCTTTCGGAAGGCAGTGATAGGAAATACAAACTCGTGTTTTTTTTTTTTATTCCTGAACAATGTATTTAAGCGTGCTTGGTTATCTCAAACACCTGTAACAGGTATGACACTATTTGGATGTGCACTTAATCCAAACATTTGATACCTCTGTGACTTCTGTCTTAGTAGATGGTGTGGTTGTAAGGATGCATGCATCTGAAAGGTCATGTGAGAAGTTGATGTGTGATAACATGTGTCATCCGATCTAGCCTGAACACTCTGCTGGCCAGAAGTAACAAATGACAGCTGAAGTCAATACATCAGGAATTCAGTGCTAGATATCTGCTATGCCTACAGTTGATAGCGAAGTCATACTGCATCATCAGTGACTCAGTAGTCAATGCACTCACTTTTGATGCTGAAGCACTGAGTTCTATCCAGTTTTTGCAACATAGTTGAAATAAAGTGCATTGCTTGTAGTGCTGTGGGATTTAGTTATGGTAAGTATCATTTTCTTGTGGGATCACAAAATTCTGTTCGGTTTATAAGGTTGGATCATATTTTGCTGGGAGTGGGCATTTTTATGGGTTATATATTATGTTGTGTACCACAGAGAGCTGAACAAAATGGGGACTATGAGGGAGTTCATTCCACTCTAGCAGTTTAAGGGCTTTGCAGTAGTGAGTTTGGTTAGGTAGGTTTGCAACAAAATTTGCAAATTTGTTGCTAACAGTTTTTAAGTTGACTTTTTGTTTGTGTTGGATAATATGTGGAATTTTGAAAAGCATATAGTAATGTTAGGAGCAAATAGGATTTAGCTAGCGTTTCCCTATATTTATATGTTAGGAATTGTTTGGATCTATACAACTTTCAGAGTTTTTGGTGGATCTTTTTGACTGCTAAAGGAGTGTGAAGATCAAAATTCATGTCATGTATTGTGACTCCCAATAACTGTGTGTGGCACTAGGTAGATTTTGGTATTTGCTGAGGTTATTTAAAACTGGTCTTGTTTATGAGAGCATGATTTGGGAGTAAAGAGGAGCAGTTTTGTTTTTTTCGGGGTTAAGTAGCAGCTGTGAGGTATCTAGCCATGATTCTATACTTGAAGGATTTTGTGACAATTCTTGTCTGTTTAGGGCAGGGACAGAGCAGATTAGAGTCATCAGCAAATTATATTAGTGTTGTATGATTAGTTGCAAGTGTGAATAATGTATAAAGATGTTAAACAGAAGGGGCTCATGTATTGATCCCTGGGACACATTGACTGTGATAGGTAAGAAGGAGGTAGAGTTGGTTGTGTCCGAATCCATGTTGCATTAGGAAGTGAATGTTTTGTAGTTAAGTGCTTGAGGAGCTGGCTGTGGATGCATTTTTCAAGGATTTTGGATATGAGTGGCGTAGCGATGAGTCTAAAATTGGAATAGTCATTAGAGTGGCCACCTTTGTGAAGAGGGACAGTGAGTGCTTTTTTTTTTTTTTTTTTCCAGATTTGAGGGACAATAACACTCGATTGATCAATTTCTTAGTAGTGTTCTTGGGTAGGCTGCAGGCAAGAGTGCCAGCAGAAGTTTTAGATATTCTGAAGGGAAGTTGTCTATAGCCATTGAGGAGGTTTTCAATTTGGGAAGATCTCTTTTTTTAAATTAGAGGTGAATACAGGCTTTAAAGAGAAATGAGCCGGGTGCAAGTCAGATGGCAGTATGGGGAAAGAGTTGTATTTGACCTTGTATTCGAATAGGGAGGTTATAGTTTGTATGAAGTGATTGTTGAAAACTGATTTGCTATTTTATTGGTGGGAGTATTGAATACGGATTAGGTTGAGGGTTATCTTCTAGATTCAGTAGTTCTTAGACTTGCAGAAACATTTTAAATTGTTTTGATGTCTATCTTGGAGACTGCAGTACTGATTTCTTTTGTCTGAGTTTATCATGTTCCTGAAGTTCCTGCAGGTTTGGAAGGTATACCGATTTTTGTGGGTTTGCCATAGTTTCCAAGCTTTGACCCAATGTCTCATTAGTTGTCAGGTTTTCTGGGAAAGCCAGGGAGTTGGGTGAATTTGACCTATTTTTTATTTTTTTTTCTTAAGGGTGCCTATTCATTTATGCTAAGGAAGATTTTATTGAATTCAAGAGTATATGCTAAGGTTCCTGGACTTTATCACACATTCTTCTTAAACCACAGAAAAGTGTAGATATCAAAAAAGTACTTTAGTTCTCCTCATATAGATGTATTCTGTACTGCACAAAAGCATTTTGACTTCCCCATGTTCACACATATGCACATGAACTAACCAAGATTTAGTTTACTACCCATTTTTATTTTGCTGTTAATTTGCATTCAAGTATTTGTATTCACTGACATTCTTGTACATTTTGCTTGATTGTTCATAACATCGGTAGTTAACATTTTAGTTTTATATAATAGGCCTGGATCATGTCATTCCAGAACTAATGATGTAAAACACAATCTTAATAATAAATCTCATTCTTTAGTAGTCTGTAGCATCCGTTAATAGCAGATGTTTTTGGCATTTTAATTTATTCTTTAATTACTGGAAATTATATAAGAGAGAAAGTAGAATAAAAAGTATTTATGTGGTTGCAATTTTCATCAGTTGATATTACTTTGTTTTTGAAAAGCTGATATTACTTTCTGACTAGCTTTTTGTATGTTATCCTCAATCAGTTGCTACAAAGATACTGACGGGATATTTTTTTTTTAGATTTGCTCAGAAATATTCATTGGCATCACTTGAGATTTATTAATGCTTAGTTTAAAGTCACATAATTCATGGAACATGAAGATCCTTTTCTCTTTTGTGCAGGGATTTTTAACATGAAACAAGGTGCATCGTCCTTTCAGACGGACATTAATTTCCCTGATGCCAGAATTTCATTTTGCTGTATACAGGCGGTTGCATTTTGAGATGAAGGGGCATCAGTGCCTTTCTGTTTTGCATATAACAACAGGTTAGGAAAAGCACCCCTTACTCTATAACCCAGCCAGGACTGTGTTTGTGATGGTCTTAACTGTGCCACCTGAGGTCTTTCTAAAGGATGTCCTTACAAATGCTTTCTTACCATCAAGATTTAATAGGCCTGTGAATTATTTAACTGTTTTTGGCAGACAAGCTGCATATAGCACTGTTTTCATATAATCCATTTGCATCTTTCCATCATGAAGCCTATTTGATCTTGAGATTGCAGACTTGGTTAGACTGCTGCTACTGTCTTGCCAAATATTGTCATATATTTTCATATCTGGCTTCAAAATAGGAATAGGCCTGCACCTGTTATGCATCTCCCTTTTATCTTTGTCAAACTGATTATTAGATGCAAAGCTCCCTTAAAGAAAAAGCCATCGATTCCTGCATTCTTGAATGTTTTCTTCACAGTGTGAAACAGCGCCTTTGTCATCACCTTAGAAAAAGTTGCTCTGCGACCATCTAGTCAAGTGGTTTTTAATCTTTATCGTATTTATTGTTTTCCCTATTTTTCTCCCAGCCTCATCCTACCCCTTTGCTTTTCATCTAATTTGTAGCAGATTATCATTGTCTAGAAACCCATCTGTATGGACTTCTCAAACTGTTTTCCTTTCTTATATATACTTTTTCCTGTAGCTTAATGACCGGGCTCCCATATCTGTTGTATGTTGCATTTCATGCACTTTTCCTCTGGCTCTGGAACACTGGCAATTTGTAGCATAAACTGATGTCATAGAGGGAAAGAGCCCTGACTGGTGCCTCGATGATCCAAGTTCAGTTCGTTGTTCAGATTCTTGACAGTGCAATCAGAGGAGGCTAGGCATGCCCATCCTTTGGGGGGAGACAAGTGCTCACACTCAAGGGTGCATGCATATAGCTGGATTTTCCTGATCAAGACCAGGGAAATTGCTGATAGTAGTTCAAGTATGTAGGCAGCGCATTTTTCTGACATTACACCCTTTCATAATTGGGTCATGTGCAGATACCTATTGTATAACCCACCTAAGGACTTTGCTGGTCACAGATGTGATAGAGCTTAATATGAAAAACCTGAACAATCTTGATGGCTGCCTTAATGATGCCCTCCAAGTGACCTTCACAACATTGATAGGGAGCTGATGAGTGGCAAGTAGTGGGGGAACCTGGAAAAAAAAAAAAACTAGCAGTATATGCAGACCTCATCCACTACATCTGAACTTGCTTTTGGGTATCTCTGTGCTTTTCTGTTCTTTTCTGTTGCCTTCTCAGTATGACATTTTAATCCTGTTTTCTTATGCTTCCCTCTTATTTTATATGGTTACTCCTCTCTTTCAGTTTCTGTACCTTTGTATTAGTTGTCTTGGTGTTTTCCATTCTTAATATTTAATATTTCATTTTTACAGTTCCACTCTGACTGTTATAACCTTGTTTCATTTTCAAACCATTTAGTCACATAGTTTAGAGCACTTTTTGTCTTTCTCAGTTTTGGGTTCTGTTGTTTCTCTTACCTTGTCCTTTCCAATTTTATATAGCATAGCCTTTTCACTTAGCATGTTCTATATATATTGTACTCTCATTCAGTGAGTAACTTCACTGACTTTGATCTTAGCAGGCCATGAGCAAACATAACGTGTTCCCTGACTTTTCATGCTAAAGGAGTTTATGAAAATGTTGTAGCCTGACTTTTCATGCTTAAGAAGTGTATCAAAATATTGTAGCTTGTATCTGAATTTACAAAAGCATGCACTAGTCTGTATTTTGACTTAAAATATTCAGAAAGAAAAATATGTACTCCCTAACAGAGAGCTGTACTAGTGTCTGGCTTTCAGATTGTGTGTTTTTTAATCAATTCCTGCACTTTGTTACTCTGCCACATTTCTCTCCTTTGTCCCTAGATCGTCGAACACATTTTGTCTGTTGCAGTCACTCGTTAGTCTGTTTATGTACACCCACTCCTCAACTGTTTGTACCAAGTACCTAGAAGAATTATTTGGGCCATACATTCCACCACTCAAGCCTGTGCATCCTTACTTGTTTATTGGGAATGTGGACTGGTGCAAGACCCTTTTTGGCTACTTCCTGGGCCATTTCTCTAAAACAGTACACATAAGAGAGAGGACTTAAATGTGAACAGCAATAATACCAAATAATACAAATACAATAAGTATTTTGAAGAAGGAAAATTATAAAATTAAGTGATGACACATTTTATTATAATCCGAGATTTCTAAATGCAGTGGTCACCCTTTATTTCTTTTCTTCTTTCCTTCCTTCATTCCAGTTGAAGTCAGAAAACAAGCCTATAACTTTTGTAAACAAACACTATTCTCCTTTTACTGTATATTTTATCAAACTCAGAGTTTTATTATTTATTTATTTATTTATTAATTCATTCATTTGTTGACTGGGGTAGAGTACTGATCCATTTAATAGCTCAGCCCAGGTGGGAATAACCAGAAAAAAAACAGAAAAGAAGCTGTAAAGACAAAAGAAAACTGTAATAACAGTGAAAGCAAATAGAATTAACGAAGCACACAATTTCTAGTCATTTCTAACTACTACAGTAAACAGTACAGTATATACAGTACTTCAAGCATACACTTATGGCATACTCTGGAAATGTGTTCTGTCTTAAATTGCTGCAAACACCTTTAAAACTTTTATAGTCGTCTGAGGGTTCACTTCTTTATTTCATATTAAAATGAATCACCTTTAATTCATTGTGCATTGTTTGAGTTCCTTTTTTGTGTGTCTACCTATTTCACAGATTTTTAAATCTAGTAATAGGTTCATAGGTACATACTAGGCAATCAGTCTGGCAATTGGCCTGTAGACCATTAGAAGCCTAGCCAAAACCCCCTGTTCAGAAGTTCCTTCCCACCTCTGTTTGTCTGTCTTTTGTTCCAAAAACCCTTAAGTCTAGGCTGTCTAATCTTAACACCTGAGTTTGAAACCCAATGTCTTAAATGCCTGGCCCAATCCAAGATGGCTGGCTGTGCATCCTCAGACATCTCTCTTTTGTTAGCGAAAAAGTTTGAGGCCTTGAACTGATCAGCAGTTCAACATTTGACTCCAACGTACCTGCTGAGGAACCCAATGATGCATTAGACTTTTGCTCAGTTGCCCACTACTGGAGACCCTGTCAGAAGCCATTATAACTTGAGACCTTTCAGACTACTGATACGTCCAAGGAAGTGTGCCTAATTATTTTAGAAGGCCCACTCGGCATACTACAAATTTTAGTTAAGGAAGCGATCCCCGACTCTGTACCAAGAGAATTAATATGAAAAAGGTTTTATTCCAGGATTTTTCTAGTATCAAGAAAAGTAAGACTGTGGAGACCTATTCTAGAACTCTGTACTCTGAACACATATTTATCTTTCAAAATGCTTTCACTTAAGATGTTCCATCTTTTCATTCTGTCACAGGTCTTAGTGTCAAAAAAAAAAAAAACTCTCTCGTAGGCTGAATGATATCCAAAATGCAAAATCAAGCAAAAATCCACAGAAAAACAAGCTAGGAACTCAGAATGGCTTGAAACAATTTAATAACAATAGATCATTCAAACAGCAGCAACAAAATCATCAGATAAAATAGCAGCAAAACTTTTGTTACAACTCTTTCTCAAAGCTTAATACAAAATAACACTTCTGTCACAAATAATATATATCAAAATCCAGTGTATCAAAAATAGTATACAAGTCAAATGACCATTTAAAAGAAACAATAACAGTACTATCTACAGCCCAGTATCACATAAACTAAAATAAAATCATAAAAATTCCCTTTTAAGTTGATGAATAGGCATGCTGTTCATAACATTCAACCTCAGTGGTGCATCAGCCCTAAAAGGTTTAACCCCCCTCCCCGTATATTAGCATC
The DNA here is from genome assembly GCF_019279795.1 of Protopterus annectens. NCBI lineage: Eukaryota > Metazoa > Chordata > Ceratodontiformes > Protopteridae > Protopterus > Protopterus annectens. The sequence goes on from NC_056747.1 coordinate 260,230,839, forward strand.
TACCTTCTGAAGGACTGTAAGCTTGAATATAAGTATATGTTTATATAAGGCATTAGTATCAACATCCTTATGTATTTCACAGAGATGGGACCCTATTCTTTCTTTCAATTTTTGATTTGTCTTGCTGATGTAGAAATGTACATTTTCAAAGTTTAGCAAGATAGATGACATTATCTGTAAAACATGTAGGAAAACATTAAAAGTAAATATTTGCTTAGTGATAGGATGTGTAAGGGTAGTGTCTATATTAATTTAATTGCAGTAAACACAGTTATGACCGGGAATAGTACCTTTTCTATATACATAACAGATATGTGGTTGATCAAAAGCTTAATCTGTATAACATAGTTGTTTCAGATTTTTTTCTTTTTAAAAATAAATTGGGGTGAGTCACTAACTATATTCCTAACTTCATGGTCCAGTTGTAAAATGGCTCAATTCTTCTGTATCACTGTCTTAATCAAAGGGGTATGCCTATTATATTTAGCAGTATAGCCTAGTGAATTATTAACTCGTTTATGCCTCGTGGCTAATTATTTCTGTTAGAAAGTATGGTCGACCAAAATTGTCACACTCCGTTAATATTGATTACATATTTTTTTAATTAGTACAGTATCATAACCACTTAATTGAAAGTCATTATTTGTAGTAACCATTTCTGATACAAAAATTATCCTCATTAGTATTGTCTACTTGCTCTGAGAAATTGGCTCTTTACTACACTCCTATAAATGAGCCTAGGATGCATGCTTTCAAAATGTTCAAATCTAGCAGTCTGGCCATTTTTCCTCGGTATTGCAGTGTTGATGTTCCCTTCACTAAGTGTCAAAGTTATATATAAGAAATTAATTTTTTAATTCGAATATTTTAAATCAAACATAAGAAAGTCTGTTGTTTTCTGTAATTCTGTAAGGAATATATGAAAACCTCCACACTTGCCAGTCCATATCAGAAAGATATCAACAAAACATTTGTAGAAGGTTAGATATTTATTCCTGTAGGATTCCAATGAATAGTTATTTTAAATGAGATTTGTCTCCCAGTTAGAAAGTTCTAGGGTTGAAGAAGTATTAGCTGCTGGGGCCCCTACAGCAACACCCAGTAGCTGATGGAAGTATTCTGTATTAAACATTAAAGCTGTTATTACTCAATATAATATCAAACATCAAGCATAGCATTTCAGATGTTCTTCGTGTTTCACTGTTGCAGTCATCACATTTGGGGTTATCCCTGCCAGGGTAGCCCTTGGCTGGCCCGAATACTAGAGACTTAGTATTTCTGCATCAGTTGCTGTTGCTTCAGAACTGACATCAGGTCATCAGTGGTATAAAGGAAGGCATTCAACGCCATTACATCAGTCTTTCTTGCCAAGGAGCCCAAAGCAGAATCAGTTTGCAAGAGTGCCAGTCGACCGCTACTGGAGTATCGTTTCTGAATTGAAGTTGAAGTCTTCGAAAGCTAAGTACCCCATTGGGGATCCTTTTTTCTTGCACTAACTGATGTCAGAAAAAATTAATAATGGTATCACCTGTGGAAAGCAAATACCACACCAGGACTGCCACTCTTACTGCGTCACTTGTTTAGACCCAGACCACGACGTCCCTCGCTGTCGCTTCTGTGCTTTAACACCAGAGTTATTTGTCGTCGGGCCCTTATTGTAGCCAGATATTTCCATCTACAGTCCTTGAATTGCGATATGGCTTCAGTAAGCCATCTGACAGCAGATCTACTGAAAAAGCATAAAGATAAAGACAGAGGCAGACTGCACAGGACCAAACCTTCCAATGACGCATCAGTTAAGCTTCTCAGTCCTCCAGAACTCAGTGAGGCACATTCACAGCCTGCTACCAAGACCCTTTCTTAGTCCGGTATGCCACAGAACTCTTCTTCATCTAAGGATCCTGCGGTCGCCTCTACCTTGGATGGGTCCGGAGCTGCTGTGCAGGCACTGGCTTCCGAGGAAGTCCTTTGCAACACCGAATCCCAACATAAACCGACCATTCTTTTAAAAACAATCAAGTTCCTTAGGCCCAGGGGTCAAATTACACCCAAGAAACCAACTACCCATTCTCAAGACTCCTGCTCCCTTGCCTCAGTCTCAAATGCTTAAAATGGCAGAAGACCTCATCATGCTGATTAGGGGAAACCAAGCTACTTCTTCAAAAAGAAAGAGATCTGTCTCCAGTAGTTTTGTCTGAACAAGAGTCAGATGAATCCAATGCATCTGACTATGAAGACTTCCAGCCCCTCTCCACATATGAGGATTCTGATGCAGAGGAATCCATTCCTTCAGCCTCTCCCCCAGAGGATTTTTCCTTTGGAGAAACCTTGCATACCTTAAGGTACCATTTCCAATGGTTGAGTCAAGACTACCCACAGTCTAAAAAGAGACTCAGAGTTCCTGAACCTTCCACAACACAGGCCCTTAGCCATCCCTCCAGTCCTAGATGTGATGGATGATGTATTCTTAGAATACAGCTGGACTCCAGACGCCCTCCCACCTGCTCCCAGAAAACCAGACAAGTACTACAGAGTCCCTGACTCTCTCAAATATCTTTTTAGAAATCCTACAGCTGACCCTGAGGTCATTACTCAAGGGCTTAAAGGGATTAAAGCAACCTCAGCTAATAACCTCACCCCCTCAGACAGGGGGTAAAAAAAAGTATACACCTCCGCTACTGTTACTATCAGGGCACTAAATTATCAGTTCCATATGCTTAAGTATCAGCAACATACCTTGGAACTTCTTACACAAGATTTCCTCCTTTCCTGCATGGGCAGAATCTAAAGATTTACAGGACTTAATGCATTCGGCTGCTCAAGTGACTAAACACACTTTGCACTGTGGTTTTGACGCCGTAGAAGCTTTTTGAAGGTCAGCAGTCACCTGATCTATCATTACAAGACATGCATGGCTTAAGGAACAATCCCTGCTAGACCATGTGAAATCAAAATTGTTGGATGCACCCTTGCACAAAGATAACGTGTTTGGCACTAAAGCAGAAGAGGTCTTAAAAAATATGGAAGAAAAAGCAAAATCTATGCAGACAGTTAAAGATTTCTTACAGGTGCAGCCCCCTAGGTTCAGCAGGCATTTTCCCTCCAAGCACTGGTCCTTTCTTGCACTGACTAGAAAGGGCCAGCATAGGTCCCGTGGAAACAGACCCCCCCCCAGACAGCAGCCCCAGAGGTTGCAAAGATCTAGGCAGTGGACTACCTCCACTTCAAAACCAGGGAGTTCTAAGCCACCCCCTTATGGTAAGAACTCGCAATGACTCGTCACTTCTCAACCCCGCTTCTGCCCACCTTCACATACCCCTAGGAGGAAAACTCTCCTTTCACTCAAGTGCCTGGGCCACCATTACCAAGGACCAATGGGTTCTGAGCATTGTATCTTAGGGGTACAAATTCTCCTTTCACACCCTTCTAACCCCAAAAGGGTTCCCAGATCTACCACCAAATCAGTGGGCATAGGCTCAAAAGCAAATCCTTTCCCTGCTCTCCTTGGGGGCAGTAGAACATTTTCCTGCAGAGCAAATAGGCCAAGGCTTCTACTCCAGACTTTCTGGTGCCCAGAAAAGAGGGCACCTGGCACCCTATCCTCTATCTTTCCATTCTAAACACCTTTCTGGTGATCCCAAAATTCAAAATGCTCATCCTCCAGCAACTGCTACCCTTGCTTGTCCCATGCCTGGCTAGCCACCCTAGACCTAAAAGAGGCCTACCTCCACATTCCTATCAAGGAGTCCTGCAGAAAATATCTCCATTTCAGAGCAGGATCTCAACACTTTCAGTTCTCTGCGTTTCCCTTTGGCTTATCTACTGTTCCCAGAGTTTTCACAAAATGCCTGGCTCCGGCCATTGCCTTTTGCAGACAAAGAAATATTCAAATTTACCCCTACTTAAATGACTGCCTTATTCAGGCAGACATCCAGGAAAAACTGCTCAAAGACCTGGCCTTTAATGACCTACTAACCTCCCTAGGGTACACATCAATGAAAAGAAATCCAAACAGATACCCACCAAAAGGATAATCTTCCTGGGAGCAAGTCTGGACACAGCATTCCAGATGGCATGCCTTACACCAGAGAAACAAATTTTCCTATCAGCTTACTTATCTCAACTGGCCACCAGGCCCCAGCTTTCTGCAAGGAAAATCCTGCAAGCTCTGGTGCTCATGGCCTCTTGCATACTCAAGGTGGTGTCCAGTGCGTCTCTCAACCAATCCATCTATTTACCCACCTTCTTTACTAACCCCCAAAACAAGGGAGAAAGGATTCTGTACTCTCTAGATGTGCACAGACAGCTCAGATACTATCTGAACCGGACTAAATCCTTCACAAAGTCTGATCAATTGCTGGTTAGCTTTGCTACAGGGGTAGAAGGCAAAGCCATCTCCAAGCAAACCATTTCCAAATGGGTAGCACACTGCATTCATTTCTGCTACAAACAGCATGGAAAGCCTCCTCCCAAGGGGGTCAGGACACACTCCACCAGAGCAGCCTCCACCTCTGCAGCTTTCCTCAGAGGAGTCCCCACTAGGGACATCCTGGAGGCTGCCACCTGGACATCTGTTCACACTTTTACCAAGCATTGCCACCTGCCTCTCTTCTCCAAATGCAGGCCAGGGTTTGCCTCTGCAGTGTTGCAGGGCATCCTAGCCAGCCCCTAGCTTTCTGGACTGCCTCCACCCTTTTCCTCAGCTTTGGGAATCAACCCAAATGTGATAACTGCAACAGTGAAACACGAAGAACATAGTACAGTTGTGTACACTTACCATAAATGTAGATGTTAGTGTATTCACTGTTGCAGTCCTGGTTTCCCTCCCTCCATCTCCCCTATTCTTTCTCTTCCTTTTCTCCTTTCCTTACAAGGGACATATTGGTATTTATTTTCCACTGGTGCAGTTATACCACCAGAGCCTGGCCTCCTACTTGGGGGCTCATGACAGGTTTGACAGGTTAGGGCAAGTAAAACTGATGTAATGGTGTCTGCTGCCTTACTTTATACCACTGACGACCTGACGTCAGTTCTCAAGTGACAGCAGCTGACACAGAAATACTAAGTCTCTGGTATTCGGGCCGGCCAATGGCTACCCTGGCAGGGATAACCCAAATGTGATGACTGCAACAGTGAATACACTTGAACATCTACATTTATGGTAAGCGTACACAACTGTACTTTCTAGTTCCTTTTAAGTTACTATGTGAACATAAGAATTCCCTTATTGATCGTATCCCAAATTAATTGGGAATTACTGTAAATAATGATTTAACATCCATGGTTACGAACCATGTCTAAATTGCTTAAGGACCCAAGAGTATAAAGCACTGATAAAATAATTTGAGTCTTTAATAAAACTTTTACTAAATTGTAGAAATGCTCGTAACTCGTTATCCAAATATTTAGAATAGCTGTCGTAATTCAGCAATTACCCGAAACTGTGGGTCTCATGGGTGGAATATCTGGATTCTTATGAATTTCAGTAGTCCGTAAAGAATAGGAGTAACAGGGCTGGCTATATATAAATAATTATATATAGCAGGAGTAATAGAATTCTCTATTAATAGGTTGTATATATAGGATTTTACGTTAAAAATAGAATTATTCGAATGTGATTTACCAACTCTCTTAAAGGTGTTGGCATCAGAAAGTAGATCATACATCCAGTTGGAGTACAGTTTTGTCCATAATAATGATCCCCCCCGTTGGCTGCTTGTTTAATAATAATATCATTGTTAGTACAAAGATTATAAAGGGCCTTTTTTTCCTCTGGTTCATAGGTTCATAGATTAGTACTAGGCTAACTGCCCTTGTCGGCCATTTTCAGCCTAGCCAGTTACCCCATGTGAGAATCAAACCGTGCACCTTATGTTTGTAAGGTAAACACCTTAACCATTATGCCAGCCTCCCATCTCTGAATTTAAATTTTAAATTCACATGTTGATTTTCAAAGAAAATTGTATACAGCTCATGCTCACACAACATAAAAAGCTTTCACAGGAGGTGTACTGAAAGCAATGAATGTGCTGGTTCTTTTTAGCTGATCACTCACAATACTAGTTTCATTTTTATATAGCAGCTTAAGATCAATATTACGAGCAAACAACCTCAGTTCAATTATTGAGTCATTTATGTTTCCTTCACTAGACTGTATAAAAGTGAGTCCTTTGTCCAAAAGTGCCAGCTCATCTCTAGAAAAAGAATATTGTGACAAATTATGCACAGTAGAGCCAGCTACAGTTATTTGCTTAAATATTTGCTCCTAGTCATTGGTCCTACCTTCATGAAGGTTTGGGTTTGGGGTCCCATCTTTGTCTCTGTGGTTAATATGATTCCTTCTCTTCCTTGATTTCTTCCCCTTGTTCAGCTTCTTCCACGTACTGGTTGTTGTATTTGAATATGCAACTGTGAACGAATGAGTGGGGATTCTAAAAAAAAGCATTGTCACTAGAGGTACGATTAATTTCTTCTTGTGGAGACGCATTGAGATCAGCAGCAGTAGATAAATCAGAATTGGGTACGTTTCTGTCAATATGGTAGTATTAGAGGTAGTGGCAGTAACAAACATCAGAACAAGTTGCCATATTATGTGTAGTCAAAGTGAAGCTGTCTAAATCACTCATAGCATCACTACATTTGGGCAAGTTATTAGTTTTAGCGCCAACAGTTTGAAACATTACATCAGACAAAGTGAGTGATGCTGATGTCATCCACCTATGCTCTTTCAGCCAATGATATACATGATGTTAAAGTCATTCATATCATGATTTAGCTTACATTTTTTCAAAATTGATCAAAATGTGTGCAAAGTCTGTATCAAACTTCTATTATTAGGTCACCTGTCCTTAATTTAATTTATTTATTTGTTAACTGGTTATGTAAACTCTTCAGCAGTGAAGCAAGTCACAGGAGCAGTCAAGAGCAAGGTAAAATAAAAATAAGTATGGACAGTTCAGAGCACACAGTCAACCAGTATGTTTTTGGAAGTGGGAGGAAATCTGGGAGCCCAGAGTAAACCTTCTCTGACACAGGAATAACTTACAGTGACTGGAAGTCAAGATTGAAACCCTGACTAAAGAGCTATAAGACAGTGACCTTACCACTGAGACACTATGTTGCCCACTTATCACTTATTTCCTTGCTTCCAATCTGTTACTCCATAAAGACTACCTAAGTACTGTGCCCCTCTCATTACTTCCACAAATACCAAAAGGCATGTGAAAGCATTCTTCAGTAGACAGCTCACCTCATATGTCAGTTATTTAAACAAGCCCATCTATGATAAGACCCTGCTGTTCTCAGGTTATGGCTCAGCATACTCTTTCTCCATTAGATATATGTGAGTGTGAAGTAATGTATTGTAAAGCTATTAGTATGCAATCTGTCAATGAGCTGATCTAATTACTTAGCCCACTGGCCACATCTTATTTTACTGTGTATAAGATGTATGTGTGTATTCTTAGAAATGTTTGACTGAAGAAATATAATGGGAAATAAAAAGCCACATTCTGCATTTAAAGTAATTTAAGTAAAAATGCTAGTTTAGAACATACAGTACCAGCATCCCATTTCTTCTAATTAGACTTATTTGTTCAGCCAGTTAAGGTGCAAGATGTTCTGTGTGCCACCTGTTTGTTTAAACCCATTTTTTTTTTTGCATTTTCATGGTGCAAGTGTATAGTTGCTTGTATATTATTCAAGTTCATGTATTTTATGTATAGAGTTTTATTAATTTAATTTCTAAAGTTTGTGGCTGGTGGTTTTATGTCAACGTATATTGGTATGTGTGTAGACCTGGTGATATTTCAGCTATTGACTATTTTTTGAAGAGTGACTGCTTAAAGCTATTACTATCATACAAATATTTAACAGTTGGCTTATTTTAATGGTTGGCATTAATAATGGTCTTTGTGTGCCTGTCTGCTGTGATGGTGTAGAGGGATAAATCCCTGAATATGACCCGGGTGACCCAAGTTCAAATAGCAGCTGGGGTGCTTGATGCCACATGTTGAGAGACTGGGTATGTACATTCTAAAGGGGAGGCAGGGATGCATGCCCAGGGACTCATGCATATATGTGAGTTGATTTCCCCTGGTGGAGACCAGGGAAACAAATGTGGGGGTGACTCTTGTGGGTGAGCAGAACAACTTTGCTGAAATCACACCCTTGCAGAAGTGAGGGGTGAAGCAGTCCTGGCTCTGCTTGTATGCCCCACCCATGATTGTTGCTGGCAAGAATGATGGGAGGAGCAAGAGAGAGAGAGATAAATGAAAAACTATCTCAGCCCCCTCCCCCGATGACTAACTATCTGATGGCCCCTCTTAGCTGATGATCACAACCAGTGATGGAGGAACAAGTTGGATGATTTGTAGGAGTAGCAGTATATGATTGGCAGGCAGCAGGAGGAAAGAGATGTAAAAACATATGGTTTAGATGTGCCTGATCAGTCTGGCTTATGATAGCATATGACCATGAAGGTAGAGAAAGGAGGTGTTGGTGAAATATTATTAAACCAACAGAAAACATTTTTTGTGTAGCTTTTGAGGTTTATGTTCGTGTCTGTTTACAAAATAATCTTGGGCAAGTTTTAGTTACTGTTAGTAAGATAGCACTAGAAGACATTGAGCTGGTGCAAGGTTGGTATTGTCCTGGTAAGCCAGTGATTGCAAGTATCCCCTGCAACGCAACATAAATCTTATATTGGTGCTGCAAGTGTTACCTATTACTTGAGATAGCACTGCACACCTGCTGTCCACTGTTAAGGACAACCACCCATTGCATATCATTTGGGAACAGTACTGGTGTGGATTGTGAGACCACTGTCTTATATAAATTGGTATCACTATATACAGAATTTTCTTCTGTGCCATCATATCCTTCACACAAATTATTGAATAACATTTTCTGTGTAGTGTTCCAGGTGTGGTCTTGTCTATAAAGAATTGCATAGCAGAATACTTAAATTCATATGGAGAAAGGAAGATGGAGGACAATTAAAAAAAATAGATTGATAATATTGAATGATTATAAGATCTTCTTGAAAATAATACAAAAAAGATTTGAAACTAAAATGGAAAATATTATGGAAGGTATGTATAGTATAAAGGGTTGTCAGGAATTATTGATAGTTCAAGAAGTTGTGGATGATATTTTGAATAGAAGTGAAAATCGTGATAGGAGACCTTAATAAGGTATTTGATGCAACTGATACAATAAGGTGTTTGATACAATTGGACATGAAATCTTATGGGTAATAATGAAAGAATATAATACAAGTGAGAAAGTTAGGAAATTATGTATGTCATATTATAGTAATAAAGTAAAAGTACTTGTAAATGGCTGGTTAAGCCAAGAGGTACATATGAAGAGTGGTGTAAGAAAGGAATGTCCAATGAGTTCTATATAGTTTACAGTAATTATGAATGCTATAGCATGTGAAGTCACAAAATGGAGGAGTCAGGGTATAAACACCTGAAGGGTCAAGAATTCCATTTCTCAAGATGTGCAGATAACATTATAATAATTGCAAAAAAAAACTAAATTTGGATAAAAGTAGTTGTTTGCACAAATGAGTGTGTAGACGTGATAGGGGTGGTTTTAAATAAAAAGAAAAGTAAAGGTTTAGGCAATGTTATAACGATATGGGGTATATATGTTACACTGAAAGAAATTTCTGTGTGGGTAGAAAATTTAACGAAAAGATGCAAGTAGAATTAAATGGGAAAAACAGAAGAAATAAAACAAACATTTCTTTTCTGGAGAACGTATAAATTATCCCTCAAAAAAAGCTCATTTGATAAATTCAGTACTGTTGGGAAAAATAATATACTTGGCAAGTGAATTTATGTTGCCAGCAATATTTGAAAATGAATTATTGCAGATATGTTTTTCATTTATGTGGAGTTCTAGATTAAGCACAGTAAAAAGAGGAGTTTTGTATGTAAATAAAACAGGAGGTTTAGGGTTAATTAATCCAGTGGTATATGCTGCTTCCTTACATTTGTACAAAATGTTAGTGGATACGTGAAAAAGATGAGAGATTAGTAGTAAAATTGTATAAATATGATAAATTTTGGGGTATGGTTAAAAAAAAAAGTGTATAAATGAAGCAATAAAATGTTACCAAGAAAAAATATTTTGTAGAAAATAATTGATAAAGTACGGTATAAGAATGTAATGATAAAACATTACTATGTATAACCATGGAAAAATCTAACAGATGAAAACATTAAAGCTATAAAAAATAAAAAGCAAATGGTGTAATCAGAAAGTAGAATGGCAAGATTTTTGTGGAGACTGATAACAGATAAACTGTCAGTAAAAGGAAATATGCCATATAAAAAGATAGATGATACAATATTTATTTATTTATTTTAGTTTGATGACCGGGGGGGGGGGGTCCACTGGGCTCAGGAGCCTGTTTTCAGTGGAGGCCTGGGGAGAAAAGCTCCAACATTATGTAGTAAAACATTAGAATTTCAGATTAAAGTTACAATTCCTGATGCAGATACATAAGATAAGCAAAATACAGTTAATATAGAGGGTGTAGATACATTATAAAATCAGAGACATGAACAGGTAAATTGATAAAGCTCCACTTTACATAGTAAACATTAAATATTCAGATTAAAGTATCCTTCGTGATGCAGATACACAAGATAAGCAAGTTACAGTTAATACTGAGGGTACAGATACATTTTAAAACAGAGACATGAACTGGTACATTGGTAACTTAGCATATAAGTCATATGTTGAAAGGAAAAAATTCCAAAGGTTGTATAGAAAATGTGTCTTGTTTGGGTAGTTATGACAGAGCAGGTACAAATGATAGGGAGAGGAGAACAGGGAGAGCAAACTAGATACAATGTATCCAAAATGTACATGGGATAACGCTGAAGAGCGAGTCATTTTTAGAGGCGTTAAGTAGTAGGCAAAGGGGAAGTAGGGAAAATAAGATTTAGAATGGGGAGAGAAGAAGGCTAGGTGGGGAAGGTGCAATTGCACTTCCAGTTAGAGAAAAAGTAGGAATGAAGATGTGATTTGAAGTTGTCAATGTTTACAATAGTTCGTAGAGAAGGAGGGAGGGAGTTCCATTTTTTGGCTAGGGAGAAGGACAGGAGGTGCCATCCAGCAGGGTGGATTGGTTTGTAGACTGTGAGAAGGTTTAGGTGGGAAGATCTAAGTGGCCTGTTAGGGGTGTATGGTTGTAGAACGTTAGAGCAGGGCATATAGTAGGGTTAAATAGCCTATGGACAGTAGTAAGGTGTAGGTAGTAGAGATGGTTAGGAAGTTCTAGCCAGTTAAGTAAGTGGAAGGCAGAGCAATGGTGGGAAGAGTATTTGGCTTTTATGGCAAATTTGGAGATTTTATTGTAACAACTTTCCATTTTGGAAGAGATGGAGGCAGATAAGTTAGTTAGTATAGGTGCACCATACAATAGAGAGGGGAGAAAGGTAGGCACTGGCAAGGGTTTGTCTAGTAGAAGTAGTGAGATAGTAGATGATTCTGTATAGTAGGCTGAGTTTTTGATGAGTTTTCTTTGTTTAGTTGAATATGCGTGTCAAATTTTAGGTGTTCATCTGTGGTGACTCCAAGTAGTTTAGCATAGGAACAATTTCTATAGTAGAATTTTTGTGACTTCTAATTTGGAAATAATTCTTATCAAGTGGGCAGGATTTTGAGGGAGTGAACAGTAGTATTTTGGATTTGTTAGCATTTAGAGATGGATGGTTTTGCAACATCCAGTCCTCAGTGGCAGAGAAGGCAGTTTGTGTGTATGATTGAAGTTTTGGGAGGTTGGTGGCACAGCTGATTAAAGTGGAGTCATCAGCATATTGTACTATTTTAGTATTTGGGATGGCCGAGTGGAAATCATTGGCAAAGATGTTAAACAGCATTGGGCCAAGAATAGATCCTTGGGGAACTCCAGTAGGAGTGGGAAGGAAGTCTGAGGTGCCTTTCTTCCATTTTACAGATTGAGATCTATCAGATAGGTAACTTGAAAACCAGGACAGGGAATTGTGAGAAAGGTTTAAATTAGCAAGGTGGCTGTGAAGATGGGTATGGGAGATAGTGTCGAAAGCCTTGGAAAGGTCTAATAAAACTGTAGAAATGATTTTTCCGGAGTTGTGGGCATGGTTGACTAAGAATGAGAGAAGAGCAGTAATAGTGCTATGGCCAGGATGGAAGCCAGGTTGGGTTTGAGAGATTAGATGGTTTTTGGTTAGGAAGGGCATTAGTTGGGTGTGAATGCATTTTTCCAATATTTTTGATATTGGGGGGAGGATGGCTATGGGGCAAAAGTTTGAGGTATTATTTTTACCACCTTTGTGGAGAGGATGTATAAAAGCAGCATGCCAAAGCTTGGGGACATGAGATTCTTCTATGGATCTGTTGATTAAGATGCTAATGGGGAGGGTGATGCTGTCTGCAGGAATTTGTAAGAATTTAGAGGGAATGTTATCTGGGGCATTGGAGCATGGTTTTAGCTTGCTGAGGAGTTTTTTTTTTATGTAGGAGGTTGGAATTGGATCAGGTTCAAAGGTAGGGGTGGGTTGGGTGTAGAGGCTGGGGTAGAGTGACTAACTTGTGTGGGTGAGTTATTTGGGAAGGACTTAATTCAGCTATAGAGTTAATAAAGAAGGAGTTGAAAAGAGAGGCAATTTCTGGATCAGTCTTAGTATCAGGACAAGGGTTGTTTTTGGTGCCTGGATGAATGAGTGAGTTGATGGAGTTCCAGAATTGTTTGGGGTTTTTGGAGTGGTTGGTTTGGAGTTTCATATAGTGGAATTGTTTATCCTTGATTATAAGTCTTTTGGTAAGGTTGCGGAGTTGCTTATATTTAAGGAGGGTTTCAGGATGTTTATTGTGCTGAGAAAGTTTCCAGCATTTATCTCATTGTTGCATAAGTTTTTTGGTTTCCTTGATTAGCCATGGTGTGGGGTTGGGATTGACTGTTCTAGATCGTTGAGGAGCTTGGGTATTAAGTACATTTAGGAAGGTGGAATTGAAATAATCGACGGCATTATCTAGAGGGAGAGTTTTTAGAGTGTTCCAGTTTGTTTAAGGGTGTTAGAGAAGGTTGTAGGGTTGAAGTTTGTAAGGTTATGAGTATGTATATACTGGTGCTGGTGAGGGGAGGAATGGGTTGCTCGGAAGATAAAGGCAGACAGGTGGTCACTAATAGTCAGGAAGGATGCCTGAGTCTAATATGTTGTTAGGGTGGGTAGTTAGGATCCAGTCCAGAGTGGATCCTGGAGGATTGGTTTTGTTGGGTCTGGTGATAGAGTTAGTAAATTGAGTAAAGTTGAAGAGATTGACAGATATGGCGGGATTTTGGTTGTTAATTTTATTCCAGTCTAAGTTAACGTCACCTAGAATGTAGGTCTCTAGGTTAATATTAGTTCAGGCCCATTGGAAGATTTCTTCTAAAGTGGTAGTGTTGTTACCTGGGGGAATATAGAGTGATATGATGCAGATACTTCTATGATTATTCATTTGTAGCACACCTATTTCACGTTCTGCATTGTTAAACTGAGGAATGGGATTTGGGTATGGAATAATGGGGAGTATATTAGAGAATATCAAGGCTACTCCTCCACCTCTTCTATTCATGCGGTCATATCTAATGACTTGGTAACCAGGGGGTAGAATTTCTGAGTCAGAGATGTAGGGTTTTAACCAAGCCTCAGAGATGGCTGCTATGTCAGGTTGGTTCTGGTTAAGCCAGGCATGGAAGCTAGTTACTTTATTTTGTAAACTTTGGGCATTGAGAGTAACTAATTTAAGGCTTTTGAGGCTGGTAGTTTTTGGAGGGATGGGGTTGTCAGTAGTACTAGGTCCAGGGTTAGGGTGTATATCACCTGCTAGAAGTAGGTGGATGAAGAAAGAAGGTAGTAGGTGATTTAGTTTTCCTTTTGAGTGTTGGGGATGATATGAAAGAGGTTTAGGAAAGTTGTTTTGCTAAGGTGAGGAATGTTTTTGGTTTGTAGTAGTAGAGGTGATTGGGCTGGACTAATGAGGCTGAGATGGTATGGAAGTGAGGTATTGTGTGGGTGAGATGGGGGCTGGGAGCGGTGCAGTAGGATATGAGAGAAGAGGGAAGAGGAGTGGAGGAATAGGAGGGTAGTATGGTATAGTAGAATTAACACGGTGGTTGAGGGGATGAGAAGGGTAAGTAGTAATGAGGAGTTCATAGTGAGATGGTTTAAGTTTATAAGATGGGGTAGAGGGAGAGGTATAATGTAGGAGAGGTAGAAGATACAGAATGGAGAAGGGGAGAGGAATAGAGTATAGTGAATTGTATAAGGGGAGTGGCTTTTAATTGAGGGGTGGGGTGAGAAGAGGAGGACTGTGAGTGGAGTGGTAAAAGAGGGGAGGAGACTACTGTCTGGAATAAATGTAAAAGTACTGGGGGCTGTTGGGAACTGGGGGCAGGGTAGGGGAGCGGAGTGAGTCCGCAGGGTGAACAGAGCAGGTAGAGCCAAGGAGAGGAGAATTCTACAGGAGGAAATCAATCTATGAGAGAGGCTATGGACAATGGCTAGTCCTGCTGTACTGGAGTAAGTGCTGAGCTAGGGGAAAAACTAAGGGCAGGGACAGAGAGTGACTGGTTAGGAGATAGGATAATTGGATTACTAGCTCATGCGATGTAATTTAGGAAAGTAGGATAAGAGAAATACTTATCCTGGAGAGTGCTGACATCTAGTGGCAGAAATGGGGTAGAAGCTGGGTGCTAAAGAGTGAACTATACATATGGGATGCAGGGAGCTTTATAGGAGGGATGCGGGCGCTGATGGCTGTGGGAGGCTGCAAGCACACACACAAGAGGTCAGTTTACAGGGGGATAATTGTTATACAGTTCCATGGTTTATTTAAACTACCTACACAGTGGGTTTCTGACTGAGTTTCCAAAAGGCAGGCAGGTCACAGTTTTACAAAACGGGCAGTTCAGGGCATCCGTTCAAAAGTGGCAGGAGAGCTTTCTTTGCAGTTTAGTAGCAGAGAAGGCATCTGAGGAGAATGGTTTCGCTGAAGATCAAAAATGCTCAGAGCGCACCCAGGCCCAATCGTACTACCTGGGCTTAATGGACAACAGCAGCCTTGACACACTTCAGCAAAAATGGCACCGACTTTCCCTTTGTTCTGATCACATAACTAGAAAAAAGAACAAGACTCCTACCAACTCTCCTTCTCAGTACGTCAGCCTGCCCACCCAAAAAAATGTTGGTTTATGTTGTCAAGAAGAAACTATGGAACATGTAGTTTAAATGTAAAAAAGTTATGGGGAAAGCTAAAGATTGTTTTTGAAGATGTAAAATAAGTGGATATAATAGACAAGGATATGATTACTTCTATTTTTGTAATATACATATTTAAAGAATATGTTGAAAGAATAGATTAAAAAGTTATTTTTATGTTATGTGGGTTATATGGAATGAAAGAATAAATGAAATTGTTTATTGGTAAATGGATTTTAGCCAAAATATTAGTCATATGTCTATGGATAAAAGAAGTGGGGGTCTAATAGGGATAAATATTTAGTATGATTGTAAAGTGAATTATGCATATGTGTAAATAGATTTGTATATCTATATATTGTACATTTGTAATATTTAAATGTGTTGTAAATGAGTTCTTTTTGCATATAAAGTACCCCACTCTTTTCATTATGTGTCATGGGATCTTTTACATCCATCTGAGCTACTGCCAGCCCAAAAAGATGGGACCTCAGTTTGTTTCATCTGAAGGAGGCACACTCAGGAGTACAGCACCCCCAAGGCTGCTTTGCAGTGTCCGTAATCTAGTTACCCAAAATGAGAAGAAAGCCCACAGCCTTCTAGTCTTCCAGCACCAAGGACCAGTGTGCTACCTGTTGCACCACTAACGCTGCATTATCTTGTAACACTTACATTATTGCAAGGCAGAAGTAGGTGTCAGCAAAGATTTAGTGTGAAAAGGTTTAAAGCTGTGCAGTTTGCTGGTAGCAAAGGGTATTATGAGTTAGGAGATATACCACTGTGCAAATCTAGAATAAAAATGTGTGCTAATTCAACCCCATTTAATTCATGTTGTATAGTATGAGGTTAGTAATGAAATCCAGGAAGTGTAACTCCTATAGATGTGAGTGTAATCTCATTGCATTATTCAGTATGGTGAGGCCTGATCCAGAATACCATGCTTAGTTTGAGAGGCATAAGGAGATGACATTTATGTGATAAGATTGTGCAGCAACGGAGTTACTTAAGCTGGTAAAGTGAAATGGGAGCATGGAGTGTGAGGAAAGTTTTACAGCACTGGCAATATGCATACCGCTAGAGAGAATGCAAGGAAAGGAGGACTTGTGCAATAGATGCAGTGCATTGTCGCACTGGCAGTATGCATACCGCTAGAGAGAATGCAAGGAAAGGAGGACTTGTGCAATAGATGCAGTGCATTGTCGCACTGGCAGTATGCATACCGCTAGAGAGAATGCAAGGAAAGGAGGACTTGTGCAATAGATGCAGTGCATTGTCGCACTGGCAGTATGCATACCGCTAGAGAGAATGCAAGGAAAGGAGGACTTGTGCAATAGATGCAGTGCATTGTCGCACTGGCAGTATGGATACCGCTAGAGAGAATGCAAGGAAAGGAGGACTTGTGCAATAGATGCAGTGCATTGTCAAAGGAAAGTGGATGTAGAATGTTGGGGAAGATGAGTAGAAGTAGATACTGAAGGCCAACTCTGGGAGATGTTGCTCCATGTGGCTCATGCAGCAGACTTCACTGATGTCTGATGTATTATCTCATGTAATAGTACCTTCTTAAAAGTAATGGTGAGTTTCTACATTATTACCTTGCTGTCTTAACTCCGAGAAGTATCAGGAAAATGAAGAGTACATTTTGAAGATTTTTTTTTATTTTTCTCACATAAATCTTCTGCACATCAGTCATGCCTCATCCAGCTCACCATCCCATTCATTCTCCTGTGCCATGTTAATCCAGATGATATGTAAGAGTTGAGAAAGGGCCAGCATTGGAGACCATCACTGCAGGGATTTTGAAGTTTTGGTCCTGCCTCTTATTCTTGTGATGGGTGTACTATGGTTGCTTAAGCAGGAGTTGTCAGTGTCAGTCCCAGTGCAAATATGCTTCCACATTCTTACTGAATCCCTTGGGTCTGGTCTATCCAGCCCTTCACCAGGTGTTAATACTACATTGGCTCAAGCAGTCTCCCTCCTCCCAGGATGGGGTTGCTGATATTAGCTGCTGATAATTCCTATCCTTCCTGGTGGGATCCTTCAGTACCTCGGTCATTAGTCAAATCTAGGATATTTGGGACATAGTCAAGGCTTTATCCCTTTTTCTTTAATTTGGCAGTTATATCATGAAGAGTTAACCTATAAGGATAGAGATATTTGTAAAATGCAACATTTCTGAAACTAAAATGGAAAACAAACTAACAGTTACCCTTGTGCCTCACCTCTGCTATATGCAATATGGCATTTGTGTGCAATAAAGTTCAGATGATGGCTTTAGTTACTTGTTTTGAATGTGTTAAGCCTTAGGAAATTCACAAAAATTCATGTTTCTGGTTTTAATTATCTTGCTTTGCATTTAAGGGGAGTTCATTGGACAGGTTGCTTGGAAATCTCACCAGTTTCATTAAAGGTTTAAGTACCATGGATAATGTTAAAGTAAGTACATTTTCATTCTAATAGTCTTGTTTTTGCGTTGTACTTGGTTATTTCATGTTTGTTATTCTGTTGTGTTGATGCTACACTAGTCTACTATGCTGTTAAATGTTTATCTTATGTTTTAAATGTACATTGTTTATGCTTATCTGTCCCATTTTTTGATATTTCTACTTTGCCATAATGTATGTGCCAAACTGATACTACTGTTATAAGTGTACCTGTGACTTAGATTGAAACAAAAAGGGGTTGATGCGATCAGCCTGCTTACCTAGATAACAGATGCTCATGAAGATTAGATATTCTTGCCCACTTGTTTTCTTTGTGGTACAGAACAAGTAACATCATAATCACTTCCTGTTGAAAATTTTCAAGAATGCACTGTCTGTTGGTATTGTCTGCTTTGTGTTTATTGTGATGGCTTATCTGTTGGCATAGCACATTGACTTAGTAGAGGTTGGTAACATGCAAATATGGTACTTCAAAATTATATTTGCTGTTTTTGTTTTTACACATCATTGCCCCCACTACCTATGGATCATCAGTACTCTTTCAGCCAGTCACCCCATTTACTCCCCATCATTGGTGCAGGGGGTTGGCCAGGAGAGACCATCATGCAGGTAACCACCAGAAGTTGTTTTGGTTTTTATCATTTTGCCCTTCCTCTTTGCACACACCCAGGGATGCCCTTGGATGGGACATGCAATGGGCATCAGTAGTGCACTGCACTTCATTTCCATAAAAGGCAGATGGCCAGAGGATGCTCCTCATACCAAGAGGAGATGCTGCATAGCATTTTCTCTGGTCTCCACAAGAGAATTACAATACACATGTGTGCCCCAGAGCTCATGCACTCCACCCTCCTCCTGGATTGGCATGCCCTTCCTTCCATGGCTGTGTCATGAAGCTTCCTAGCTGCTAATCAACCTATGGTCACCTGGGCTGTTGTCTGAGCTTTTTCCCCTCTATGCCACCAATTAAAGCTGCATTTTTCAAAAAATGATCTGCTGCACCTGATAAAATTTGCAGAAATCCTCAGAGCTCTCCATGTTTCATTAAACTGTTTTGCTACAGTGTTTGTATGCAGGAAAAGCATTTATCTGTGCTACAGTTGACTCAGATTTGGGAAATAGACCTATTCTAGAAGATGATCTGGGAGGATAGGAAGGAGTATCTGGCAGCCAGCTGTCCTATCCTACTAGAGCATGGCCTACATGACTGTTGGTGCTTACTAAGGGTTTACAGGCTCTTAAGCCATCCAGGGTGCAACTCTGGGTGCACACTCAACACAAGGTGACTTAATTGGACATGGATGTCACTTCTCTCATTTCGGTGTTGTGACTGCCTAGCAGCAATATGATGCCTGTAATACCTGATCATGGCTCTCTATGACTTCTGACCTCTCCCCCCAGCCTTAGGACTGAGTAGCTCTAAGGCACTAATTACCAAGAATTTGGGAACCTCTCCCCATATGAAAAGGAGCAGTTGTGGTAATCAATGAAGGGAAGAGGAGGGCTGGAAGAAACCAGGGGTCAGTGTATGGGTGGAGGATGTGGTAGGAAAGATGAAAGAAATTATGCTCAGTGTAAGGCTGTAGTAATAAGTGCTCTTCCGAAGTTGTAGCCACAGAATCTTTGCTGTTACAGTTGTTCACTATGCATTTGCTGCTTTTCATTAGTGATGGTTGCTAATTATATTGTTGTCTTCAGTGATTCCCAAAATGGAAAAGGCGGGGGAGTACAGTAAATTGTTTGTATTCAGTATACTGTTATACCGAAGATGTAAAGAGATTTCTGGCAACACTGAATGCCACCACTGGCAGTAATACTGCACTATTAATGATAAAGCAACTTCAGCTGGAAATAAGGAAATTAAAATTGACTAGTCTATTAGCACATTCGGTATAACTGTAATGTATTTCTTATCCATGTACTTGCTACAAATAAGGAGATTGCTGGAGAGGTTAAAGGAGGCTTTCTATGGCATTATTCCAATTTTTTTCTATATAATAGAGCCATCCACATGCCATCAGTCAGTGTGTCTTAAATATTTAGAGTAATTCTGCTTATAATAACAGGAGTTCATATTTGATGTGTTGTAGGGCTTCTGGTTTAGACCCTGATTCAGAAATTGAAATGCTTCCAGTGTGTGTGGCAATATATACCTCAGCAATTTGAATCTGTCACTTCCTGCTGCCTGACTTGAAGGTGTACACAGTGTTAGCTCTCCAGTGTTCTCATAATGAAAACATCCAGCCTTTAAATTGACAAGGTTGTTTAAGGTATATGACTGAGCTTCTGTCACTGCATTTCCTCAGTCAAAAAGTTAAGTTTTGGATGCGTCAGTACTGCTACGGCCATTCTGTTATAGTACTGAAGAGAGAGAGGATAATTTATTTTATTTATTTATTGCCTTTGTTTACCAGGAAATTCTAAGTGGGTGAAACCCCCTTTCCAACAGAGACCCAAGGAGAAAAGCTTCACATATAATGCTTAAATACAAGATACAAGAAAAATTACAATACAGTAAAAGAGATTTTGGATACTAGTGGTAATTACAGAGGAATACAGGTTGCAATAAATAACAATTACAATAAATAGCATGTAGTAAGTATATACATGTTACAGTTAAGGAAAAGTAACTACACAGTGCAGTTTGTTTTGGTTAACAGTAGTATAGGTGAAACAGGAACACACACATTAGACGTGTAGTTCAGTTTTTTCAAGGCTTGTACATTCAAACTTAGCAACCCCCCCCCCCAAAAAAAAAGTAACAGTTTTGTCATCACAATGACCTTGCCTATTCTGAGAGCCCCGGGTGTCTCTTAGGCATCTTATTCCCCCACCCCTACCTCAGAATGGATGATGGGGAGCACTCACATTAATCTTTTCCATCTGTCAAAAATGGAATGGATACTTAAGATGATGTAACAGTATGAAGCCTTCATACTGCCCTTCAGGGTCTGACTTTCCTTTTACGTCAGTATTGGTCTCCTACTTTGGATACAATAGAAAAGTCGTTGTGGGATCTGTTCAAGCAGCTTTATCATATGCACACATCACGATAGAAGCATAGCTATCAGAACTTTTCTTGCTGGTCTAATTACTGGACTTACCTCTTGGTCTAACTTCATGGAGTACACAACTGGAACTTGCCCAACTTGTCATCGAAAACATCAGGATACTCTGAGAAAATGGCTTCAGAAAAATTGGAACTAGGATATGCACTTGTGATGAACTTCTTTATTAAAAGAAAGCAGATTCATTCTCAAAATGGTCTTTGAGACCTAATGAACACTGTACTGGTCTTTAAACTACATAGAATAACAAGCTGTAACACTTCTTAGCCAAATAACATGAAAACATCACTGAGCCTTCAGTTTGAATTTCTTCACCTCTGTAAGCAACAAGTTTCACAATACCGGCCACATTGAGTTGTTCATTGGTTCTCACTATAGCAAATGTGTCTGCTGATATAACATTACACTTTGAACCAGTGTCTACTTTAAGCTCTGGAAATATACTATTGATCCAGACTTTACAAAACACTTCGCTTTATGCCAACAAATTCACTGCATCAATTCTTTAACCAATTACTGATGCACCATCTACATAGAAAGTGGACTGCTGCAACACTCCTTGATCAATTTGCTTTTTTGTATGACCCTTCTTTATAACTGCATGGGGTTTACTTGATTTTCAAAACTTTTGAAAATGGTTCCATTTTTTACACTTGACATTGCTGACCAAATGCTAAGCATTTCTCTGTTTTAGACACATGATTGGCACCACAATTGCGACAGTTAACAATAAAGCTGAACTTTGGTTTTGCTAATTCACGTTTGTACTACACTGAGAATGCTGCTTTAACTGAAATGGTCTTAGAACTTGCTGGAAAACTATATGGTTTCCCTGGTGAGCCAGCAGGGGTTGTGGCCACCATGTGTGTAGGCCTGCTTCTGTTTGCAACGTGTTGCATGCTATCTACATTTGCTCTGGAGCCTGCTGAAACCATGCTGTTGTCACTTGCAAGCATACTTGTGTGTTTCTCTGTAACTTCATGGATTTGACATCTCAATGGCTTTGCTCAACGTTAAGTCACTGTCACGAAGCAAAATCTTTCTTACAGCAGCACTATTAATATCATGCATGGGCCTGTGTTTTAACAACTCATCTTTTAAGTCACCAAACCAACACATTTTGGCTTGGTTTCTCAGGTCAGTTATATAAGCTGCAAAAGTCTCCCCTGCTTTCTGATCTCTTGTGTAGAACAGATGCCTCTCTAATGTAATTTTTGTCTGGGGGTTACACATTTCCCTGAATTTGCACTTCAAACACTCGGGGTCTTCCCTTGATTCAGCCTGTACAATAACATGATGATTTTCACCTTCTCCCTCATATACTGCTGGTGCATACACAAATGAACGCGGTCTTTGAATGGCCTCTGACCCAGCTAGGTTTAGCAAAATGAATGCCCTGGTGCATGCATCTTTGTCTGAAATAAGCTGCTTGTTTAAAAATATTATACTCTTGCTCAAATATTTCTCAGTTCTCTGCAACATTTTGTAAAATACAAGTGGTAAGGGCTTTCAAAATCCACCTGCCATATTAACACGTACCAATGAAGTATTTTGCGAATAAGCACGAACACATACACATGCACATGTGCCAGAAATTTATGCCAGTATCTGTGACATTGCCTAATAGCACAACAAGCCTCTGTATAACTGAACTTTGTGAAATGTGTCTCTCTGGCACTGTAACACTCTTGAAATTACCATACTGCATGAAATCACCTCTTATCAGTGCAAGAAACATTTCAAATAACTGCACGATGTGAATGAACTGGGCAAGAGAAGCTCAGAGTCAGAAACATCTCAAAGTAATTGCGAATAAACAGTACACAGCACACTGAAATTTCCCCAAAATGGCAGTAACTTGCTAGATAATTAACAGCGCAAGAAACCCTCTGTAATGGTGGCACTTTGTGTATAGACATACCCAGCTCAAGAAACTTTTTGAAATGGCTATACTTTGACTGTAGTTCATAAAACTAGTTGCACTTTGCACACATATAACACTTCAGAATACATGCACAGTAATAAGCACACACCTTGAGGTACTTCAAATAAATCTAATTATGCCTTTTACGCTTAATGTGCCCTTTTTGGCCTTATTATATTCATTTTGCTCGTTTAATCTCTTCATGCCCATTGTTCGTTTCTTGTGCTCATTTTACTCTAAACATGCCTATTTTACTTTAAAAACACCAGTTTTACTTTAAACTTACTCATTTTGCTTTTGTGATAATCATTTCATCTAATATCTCAATCTTAAACATTTCCCTTGGTTAATGAACCTTTTTTGCCTCCTGTTTGTTTAATAATGCGGTTTATGCCCTTGTAATGCTCAGTTTTATCTTTTTATAAAATAAGCAATTCGTGCAAATTCTCATTACCTTTGATTCTTTTCTGGCTCTTTTTCATGCTCATTTCTCTTAGTTTACCTTCACTGTCATCTGTGCACCTCATGGCTCCAAATATTATTCTCTGAAATCCCAGTTCTGACACCATGTCACTCCTACTTTGGATACAATAGAAGAGTCTTTGTGGGTTCTGTTCAAGCAGCTTTATTATATACAAACACAACACGATAGAAATGTACTGACTTTAACTTAAGTAACTTGTATACAAACTAACTACTACAATCATAGATGCTCATTTTATGGCTGCACTCTCAAAATGGCACTGGGAATGGCACGTGCCCGGTATTTATATGTGCACGTTCAGTCCTTGATATCTTTCTTAAAGATACAGCACATACACTCTGATCTACATCCAGGTGCTGAGAGAAGAAACTGTCATCATATTACTTCTCTCCACTCAAGTTTTATATGCTGCCTCCAAGGCATTGCATCGTGTTGTGCAGGGGTTCACAGTGATGTGGGGGGTAGTTAATTCTGACAGTAATGCCACACTTAAAGAACAGCATTGCTGAGGAACTGTGCAAGCCATAGTGCCTGAAGACTATTAAAGCAGGAACAAGAGAGTTGGGTGAAGTGCTTAAGGAATGTGTATTGTCCATCTTTGGGGACCTATTTATCCTCAGTTGTGGAGCTTCTAGAAATCTTGATATAGTAGCAAGAGAGGAAATGGAGTTGAAGATCATGCAGTCATTATGGACTAAGACTAGGGCCACAGGGAATAAAACTTAAAACCAGCAGGGAGTACAGGGGTAGGACTTGGGCAGAACTGCTGAGGGAGGGGGGGCCACAGGGAAGTGTGCTAATAGTTCAGTCTGGGCCGGACTGAAATGGGACATAGTAGGGAGACAGTAGCAAGGAAGGAGGTCATACAGGTGGAGTGAGCAGGCAGTGACAGTACAAAGGAGGAAGAAATCTAAGGCTTCAATTAAGGTAAGTAAATGAGGGATGGAGGAGCAGACAAAAGGAGGAGAGAGGATAGGAGAAGAAAGCAAAAGTGGCGGAGAATCGCATGAGCAGGTACGATGAGGTAGGGTTATGAAAGGGGTGGTAGAAGGTGAATTAACAGGGTGATCAATAATAGGATGAACCTCAGAAGTCCAATGAGGGAAAAGAAGGAAACTGAGGGCCTCAACAGCGGAACTGCAGGTCTGGGAATGCAGAGTAAGACCAGAACCATTGGCATTATGACATCTTCTAATGAGAGCTTTTGGAACAAGTAGTAGATAGACAAGCAAAGGGAAACAGGAGTTTAGTAGTAGCAGTTCAGGATATGGAAGATAGACAAGGTACTCCTGCTTTGTGACTCTGTCACTAAGGGATTCAAGAGCATGTAACAAGGACACAGTATGGGGATGGCAGCCAGCTAAAATGGTGTATGGCTTTATTCTGTACAGTACTTGTTTGAGAAGGTAACCGTGTTGGGGAAAGGCCACAAATTGTAGTCCATATTTGGACCAGTAGCCTGAGGTGGTTAGGAGGGATAGAAGTGTGGCACAAAAATGGCAGGACTTTGGTTGCACTTTGGCTTTTTGAGAGGCCCTTCCTGTGCTCTAGACTGGTTCATTTAGGAAGGGATAGGTCCTTAATCTGGGTAAGACTGTCTTGTTGTAGAAGGGACTTGTGAAATGTGGTGGTTAAAACATTGTGGAAGGATGATAGCAGGTGAACAGGGTACGTCATCTTCCACTCCACATAAAACAAAGTACTTGTTTTAAAAGTCCTTTCGGCTTTTCCCGGTTAGGGGTCGCCACAGCGGAACTCCGGTCCGCTAATGATTGGCAGTGGATTTTTACGGTGCCGAGTTGCCAGTCTGATGCCCAGCCTTCAAAGAAGGCACACCCATTCATGCATGCACCTACCTGCATGTCTTTTAGATGTCATTCTATCATGGGGAGGACATGCAGACTCCACAGAGAAGGCGCTCCAACCGAGAGGCAAAGCTTAACCGCTGCACCACCGCTTTATTCAATTTAAATTTGGATGAATGGATGTGAAATGGCAAATTAATTTTTGGTTTTGTACCCATGCCCCTTAAAGAGAGAGTAGCAACTAAATATCCCAACATATCCTTGTTCTTGCCACCTCTGGATTATTCATATGCAAAATGTAACAGCTAAAAACTACTGTGGGAATCTAAGGCTAGGCTTCTTCAGATCCACACGGATCAGTAGCCTAGTAAGTGCCTTTATCTTAAAGCATAAGGATGGAGGAGAAAGTACAGAATTGAGATTAAGATCAAGTGAGGCAACATCCAAGAAAGGTCACTAGGAAGTAGTTCTAGTGCCTGCCTACATTTGGTCTGAGATGCTGTGAAGTGCCAGGAGTTTGGGTAAGAAAACGGGGAGCTACAGGTTACCCTAATGAGTGAAGGTGCAAATATAGCCAGCATTATGGTAATGTGGACAACAGATGAGAGGTTGGGATGTGGTAGTATCTGGCTGTAGTCTCTGTAGGGGAAATTAGAGAAGGAAAAATGGGGAGTTGCAGCATATACATGGAAGGGGCTCACTTGTGAAGAGATTGAGAGGAAAGAGTGGTGGCCATCACCATAGGATGGGATGAAGGGAACAAGTCACTGCACTGACTCTGAGGCCATAAGCTGATATGGGGAAGAGCTAGTGACCGAGTATAATCTGCCATTCACCAGAACTTCTAAGGTGGAAGACAAGTTCAGGAGGTTGGGGTGTGTAGAACGGGGAAGATATGGTCATAGGACATAACATTCTAGTAGTAGTAATCTGGCCATTACCTACATCCAAAGTGAAAAAGGAGAGACTTCTTATTGAAGTTGTTGATCAGAAGAGATTCATCCAAGTGATGCCAAGTGGTAAGTTCCTCAAAGTCCTTGAAGGTCAGAGGTGTTGGAGAAACGGAGGTAAGACCAGTGCTGAACAGTGACCGTGTCCTGGTGTGGTTAAGTAGAAGAAAATGGGATGAATGAGAGAGAGAGAGATGCATGTGTGGGATTACAGAAGAGCCAGCTAAGTAGATCCAGGTGGTTAGGGAGGAACAGAATAGCTGGAAGCAGATGGATGAGATATATGGTCTGGGGGAATATGGGGGTACAGTGTCTTGACAAGTATGCACCAAGAAGTGTGTAAAATAATAGAAAACTATGATGCTTGTACACAAAGGTGAAAGGACCTCTGAAGGAAAAGGAGAGTATGTAAGAGCAGAAGGAAGTTAAGCACACATGAAGAGAGGATACTAATGTGAAATATTAAGGAAGCCACAGCAAAGAACGGAAGAAAACTGCAGTACTGGTTCAGGGATAGTGTGGCTGTGGGTGTTGCTGGGGGTTTGTGTACATCTCAGAGAGACAGAAAAGTAGGCATGAGAGAGACAAAACTGGGATGATTTGGTCAGGCTAACCAAGGATGGCATTGAGCTAGTGAGGATGGAGAACTGGCTAAAGTGCTAAATGACTTTTCTTTGTTCACAAACAAGAAGGAAGGAATTATATTTTGCTAGAAGATGGTTGGGCTGGTGGTGATGGTGAGGGAGTAATGGAGAGAAGAGGTAAGTTAGCACAAGAGCAAAGCAAAAGATCATGATACAATCCTCGCCAGAATTCTTAGGAATGTGGCAGGAATTCTGATATCTTCAATGGGTCCCTGGCCATAGAGGAGGTGCCTGATGAGTGGAGCCCCTCCCCCATGCTTCAAAGGTGGAAAGAATACCACTCCAAGGTTTAAGTCATGGTATGATCCTGAAGGAAAGGCCAGAGTCCTTTATAAAGGGCATTAACCTCCAAATCTCCATAACTTGCGCTGATAGAGATTACTGTTAAATGGAGTTGACAAATGAGCTTTCTACCACTCTACAAATGGGTTACAGCATGATTGAACATAAAAGTGAGCTAATTGATGTAATCTGTCTTGGCTGTAGTAAGGCCTTTCTTTTTGTCCCAGATAGGAGGCTGCTTAGTATGTCTTATTCTGCATAACCTGGTCAAAATACTAAGCAGCCTGCTATCAGGCCTTTGGGCTTTAGGTTGATGCAGGCTAAAAAAGAGGACTAAATGGTAATAGTTAGTGGAAGATTGTGTCAGAGCAGTGACTATGACTGTTTAGGAACAGGGACATGAGTCAATCAGCAAGTCACTGAAGAAGGCTTGATGCTGAAACCGGTATGATCGTGGATCTAAAATAAATATTGTTCCTGTGCGAATTGAGGTGCTGGCTATTTATTTGGATTTTTGGTTTGCTTTTTGGCCATTGCACCGGCCCATCATGCGAGTTCAGCTGCTGATTTTCTCAATCAGCAAGGCCACCATAATCATCAGGCGAGATGGAAGACAAGTGTTAACAACTGGAAGCAATGAACTTGTGCTTAGTAGAGACCATAAGAGATGGGGGTGGTGGAGGGTATGATATTGATCCATAAAGTAATAGTAGAGTATTCCCAGGGTTTAGAAACTAAAGAAAAACATAAGGGGGAGGGAGGGGACCAGATGCATTTGAGAGTTGCATATTTCAGTATGAATCTGAGAAATTGTTTTACTCAGGAAGTGTGGTTGATTCATGAATCAACATGCCTGAGAAGAAAATTGAAAGCAAGTGTATGGAGGCAAATAGGGTCTGTGGCAAGTGAAGGGTATAGAAAACCAAAGAGAAGGAAGACCCAGCAGCTGAATACTAGTCCCATCATAATGGGGAAGACTGAATAGATGTAGTCACATCTTGTCCACAAACTATAAATGAATGAGCCCTGTGTTATATAGATCTTTTATCGTATTACGTTTTTGTGGAAAAATTTACACCTGTGTATTGCCATCACACTGACCAAAAGCTTGTGTACATTAACCTGGACAGTGCACTGAAGAATATGCCTAGTGTCATACCACCATTTTGTCTTCTTTATGGTTTATTTATTTATATGTATTAACTGAGAAGATCCTGCTGGGAAGTGTTTTCCCAGTAAAAAGCAAGAACAAAATAAATGTCTACATCATAGTGGTAGATTATATACAGATACTCATTATGCAGTATTCTAATTAATTATTTGTTTTCTGACTTTATGTATTCACATATTCTCATCTATTTGTCATGCATGATAATTTGTATGTGTATATAATTTACCACTATGATATCTACACTTATTTTGTTCCTGTGAAGGTGCTTGTGCCAGAAACTTAAATACTTGCCTGCTAGATATCTTCCCAATTTTAGGTGGAAATGTATGATAATGTTTGCAGATGCAAAATTGAAATTTTGAGTCGGCTTGCTTGTTGAAAGATTTAGAAATGCTAAAAAAAATGGAATTTTGATTCTCAATAATCTTGGGTGGAAATCATAGAGCCAGATTAGCAGTCAGCCATACTAGTGTTCTACACTCAGCTGAATTTGTAATTTCACTTGCCATGTATGATTGAAGATTTTGAATGCTGCATGTAGAAATATCTTCAGCAGTACTTAAAGCCGAAAAGGGATTCGTGGTGAACAGAATAGTGGACTGCTTTTTAACTGTAAAACATTTTTGTCATTGGGTAAGTTATGTAAATATCAGGTAAGCTGAAGCCAGTTTTAAAATTTTAGAAAATTAGGAGCTCTGAATCCAATATGTCGTGATCTAGAGTGAGAGTTAAGTACATCTCTTATTTAAACAGACCCTCTGAGTGGGTGACTGCTGTGATCTCCTGCTTGAGAGCATTCCAAAAATTCTAAAGTATCAGTTTGTTACAAGCCCATTGGCATACACCTTGGTGCATGTACACGGAATTAGGAGGTGCACCAAGCTTCTGCCCTTCAGTTATTTCTTGACTCTTGTGCAATTTGGATTTTATTCTGTTGTACATTGTTCAGAAGTTTCCGTTTTGTTGTGTAAGAAGCACAAGCTTTTTAAATTTAAATGCAGGCTTCAGATCCCAAATTAGGACCCCTGCTGGAGTTCTGTATTTGCCTGGGACATGAGCACCTCACTGAGACTGGTTTAAAGTGTCAGTGCCACAGTCTGGTAATGTTAGCTGGTGTCATGTGAAGCTTCTGATCTACTTCACCACTTGCTAGGCTGTAGAGGTGGAGAGCAGCCAGTGCAGACTTCAAACAGAGGGGGGCGCCCTTTTGCAATCAGAGTCACAGCCAACGTTTCTG
Source organism: Protopterus annectens (assembly GCF_019279795.1). Lineage (NCBI taxonomy): Eukaryota > Metazoa > Chordata > Ceratodontiformes > Protopteridae > Protopterus > Protopterus annectens. The sequence continues at coordinate 260,260,090 of NC_056747.1, forward strand.
TTTGATAAATCCAGCACTTTGGTATCAGTCTCCAAGCTGTTATGGTTGGTGAGCTTCCCTTTAAGCTAAAGGAAGACAAAAGTGGAATAGAGAGACTTTTAAGAGCAAGACCCTGAGGGTTGATATTAGCCTTTCCTAGCCTTGAACACAAAATGCTGAAGATCATTAGGTCTGCTGACTTTGTACCTGCAAGTCTAAAGTTCACCAGTAAGGTTGGAGATAGGGCTGTTATAGGTTCTTGTCACATTATGGGCCATTGGTAGCCCCTGCCATGTTTGACTTGTGTAGCCTTTTAGGAATTATGGTTGGAGATGACAGAGAAGGTGAGCAAGCACATTGTCAACATGTATCGATGGAGGGCCATGCACCAGCCTCTTGATGAGTAGTTTTGTATACACTGGGAGGTGGTGATTGGAGGGTAGTTTTTGTTCCACTTCAGAGCATGTGACTGCTGCATTTCTGACATCAGACTGGAAAGAGTCAGCTCCTCTTGCCCTCTTGACCAGTACTTGTCAAAGATATCCTCTCCACAGAGATCTACTGTACACAAAAATTGAAGGTCTCTTTTCTGTCAGATGAGTAGGAATACCAGCTCTTCCTCCACTAGCTGCCCTTGAGATGTATAGGGGAACCCTCTCTGTCCTGTAGAGTCTGAGATAGATGGGGATAATAACCATTTTCCCTCCATCCATTCCCTTTGGGTGATAGTGTGGAGAAAACACTGACCTGTGAGGTCCTCTATTGACTGGCTAGTGATTCCTCTATCTTTCCCCAAGATGAGGCTCAACTGGTACATAATACAGGTGAATGAGCAGCTTTGGTTCATCCTCTCCTGGAGGACTCTTTAATGATGCTGTCTTTGAAGCCTGGAAGCACTTGGTTATCAGTCCTTCTGTCCCTAAGAAAGCTAATACCCTCTATAAGCCCTTGTCCAAATGCTGTACCATACTTTACAATTATTCAGGCTGACTCCTGGGTCACTTCTTGACCAAATAAGGAGTGTAGGCCCATAACATTTGGCTGTACTGCAACAGTTGATTCTGAAGCTGTAGACAAGTTTCACAAAATAATTTTTTCATCTGCCATATTGGTTGTGAGGCCTAAAATGTCTGTCTTTTTCCATTTCTAGCTCCGTGTGTGTGGTAGATCAGGTAATTGGAAAGCTTTCCAAACTCTCTGATTCTGGGGTCACAAGGCAGTGAAAATAACTCTCTGATGTCATTCAAGTTTCATTCTTTGCTGTACAGCTGTACTTTTGATTCTGCTGCTGCATAGGGCATGTGTCTGCATCAAATGTTTTTGTGAAAGCTTCATCAGACTGTCCTGTTATTTTGAGGAAGGGAACATTCACTCTTAGGGGAACCTTCTCATGAATTAAGGATTTCCTAGAAGAAGGAAAGTACATTGTATAGATCAGTGTATGGACAGCTGTCCCCTGAAAAATGTAGTTTTTCCTCCTGTGCCAGAATGTCCCAGTGCATTTAAGAGGATTTGACATGCAAGTGTTAGGATGTACTGACATCCCTGACGACTCCTGCAAAATTGTCCAAAAGGTAAACATAGCAAGTAGTAGTGTAGTAGTCCTGACTAGCAACCAGTTATTCTGGTTGCCTCAGATCTGTCAAACTTTCACTCAAAACAAGCAAGTCTTTATGTAATAAAAAGTGGCTTATTCTAGAATTGCTTGATCATACTCCATCGAGGACTTCTCTGGCAGATCAGTTGTCAAGAGAAGATTTTGGTGGAATTTTAGTCCTTTTGCTTTATTGATATTATAGAGCCCATGTCAACTTCAGAACTATGAAATTGGTTCTAGTTATACCTCTTCCTGGTCCCGATGCTGACTGGTGGTGACCCATTTTGCCTGAATGTTTTATCAGGCATATCTGGTGTACCAGCTTCTGAATGGTGGCAATCCAGTGCTTGATATTGCTATTACTTCTGGAACTTGAAGTGGTATTATTGGACATAATGGATGCATATAGGTACATCAAAGTTTAAAGGCCTCACAGAAGATTTCTGCATTTTGTACTGGGTCTGTTTCATGTTATGTACAAAATGGCAGTCTTTGGTTTATCATTTCTGTCCAGATAGGCCTTACAGAAGGGTTTCATGATCTTTCCCACGCCACTTTTCTACTTTGTAGTATCTAGTTTTATTATGGTTTGGGAGACATCTCCCATGCTCCCAGTCTGGATAATTACTTCACTGGATAGATATAGAGTCTGTGCCAGTCCTTCCTCGTAAAGGAGGGGGCCCAGGAAATCAGGAATCTGGCCTTCTGTGTAAGGGTGCAGAATCATCTGCCTGATTGCGGTTTGCTGTGCAGTTCTATCTTTACTGTAAACATTTACTGTAAACACTGGCAAGTATTTTGGAGCTGGAACCTCTTCAAGTAAGGTTGAACATACAAGCCATATACTTTGGTAACTGAACATGCAAAGAAGCATTCTCTCCAGTTTTTATGCTGGGAAGTGATTATGGGTCATATTCAAGGAAAATTGAATATTGCTACACACTTCATGATGTGCAGTTTGGTTCCTTTCCTAGAACTGTATGTTCTTTTGGTATGTGTCCTGAAGATCTTCAAGGTGTGGGGCACAATGAAAGTCAGTCTGTTTACCATATATAAGAACATGCCTCTTTCCAAATTTTGCTCCTTTTAACAGGGCAAGTTAAACTTTCTTCCTTGTCTGGAAAAGAAAGTTCTTGTACGGCTTTTGTACCTTTCCTCTAAATCTTGTTTGAGAGTTCTCAGGAAAAGGACCAGAAAGCATCCTCATCACTCAGCAGTGGCCCATAACACAGCAGATGTTCTTCGTCTTCCCTTGCTGCAGTCCTGACAATTGGGTATAGTCCGCGTCCCAGTCGGCCCGAATACCAGAGTATAAGGCTGGCGTCGGTCATGGCGCCTTAGACTGACGTCAGTACGTCAGGGTACTAATGCGCATGACCGACGTCATTTCCTCAGTCTTTTTTGCCGCATGGTCCGATGCAGAAGCAGTTTTGCGAGTGCAGGTTGGCGTTCTGAGATTTTCCGAAACCGGAGTTTCAGACCGAATACAGAGTTGGCTAAGTAACCCCGTTGGGGAACATTTTGGTTTTTTCTTGCCTCAGTATTTAAACGGATGTCAGAAAAAGTGAATAACTGTATTTCTTGTGGGAAGCAGATACCGCATAAGGATTATCATACATTGTGTATACCTTGTTTAGGGCCTGAGCACGACGTTGTTGGTTGCCGCTCTTGTGCTAGATTTAACAAGCGCACTATTAAGAGGAGGCTTGATTGTGCTAGGTTAGTGTTTGGGAAACGTTGCAATTATAATATGCCGTCGGATGCTCCGACGCCTGCTTCATCCAAGAAGCGCAAAGATAAAACAGTGAAGCCTAGGGGAGAGGAACCGGCAGTCCCGGACGTCGGTCCTTTGGAAGGCTCAGGGGAGCCGGAGGTTTTGCCAGGAGTTTCAATGGAATCTCAGGCAGATACTTTACTGTTACAGGATGTGCCCTCTCAGGAGGTAGGCCAGGCTGAGGGGGCTTCTCAGGTAACTGTTCTTCCCTCTCTTCCCAAGGTAGTTAGGGCCTCTCCTTCTGTTGCCAAAGCTTCTTTTAGAGGTAGGCCAAGTTCAGTTTCTGTGGGGCTTCTCCTAGCATTTCGGGCTCTGTGCCTAAGAAACATATGCTCAAAATGGCAGAAGATTTGATTACTCTGATTAGAGGTTCTATGCCCCCACCTGATAAGAGGCCTAGGGTGGAACAGGAGTTTGATAGTTTTGAACAGTGTTCACAGGCTTGAGTCTTCTGGGGAAGACTTGCAAGAGTTCCCTACTTATTCTGATTCTGATGTGGATGATTCCACCCCTTTGGCTTCTCCTCCTGAGGATTTTTCATTTTCAGAGACTCTTCACTCCATGAGGGAGCACTTTAAATGGGAAGGCCAAGATTACTCTGACTCTAGAAAAAGGCTTAGGAATTCTTGTTTTTGCCTCACCATAGGCCCTTAGCTATTCCCCCTGTGTCGAATGTGGTGGAGGATGTTTTTGCAGAGGCTTCTCTGAACCCTGACTCCTTGCCTCCTGCTCCTGTTAAGCCTGATAGGTATTATAGGGTGCCCGAAGCTCATAAGTATTTGTTTAAGAGTCCCAGGGCGGACCCAGAAACTGTTTCTCAGGGGCCTAAAGGTGTTAAAGCTTCTGTGGTTAAAAATCCTGTACCCTCTGATAAAGAGGCAAGGGCTTTGGATAGGTGGGGTAAGAAAGTATATACTTCTTCCACTTTGGCCATGAGGCGTTGAATTGTCAGTTTCATATGCTGAAATATCAGAATTATCTCCTTTCACAATTGAAATCTAAGGTGGATGCTTTGGCGGAAGGTATTGAGTGTAAAGAATTGCTGGATTTGGTTCATGTGTCTGAACAAGTGGGTAAGCATTCTTTGCAGTGTGGTTTTGATGCTGTTCAGGCCTCCTCGAGGGTGGCTGCTACTAGTTCTGTTCTTCGCAGACATGCCTGGTTGAAGGATCAGAATTTAGCTGAGCATGTTAAAACAAGGATTTTGGATGCTCCTTTACAGTCTGATGTGTTGTTTGGACCGCCTGTGGAAGCAGTTTTAAAGAAAATGGAGGACAAAGCTAAGTCTATGCAGACTGTTAAAGATTTTTTGCAGGTACAGCCTCCGAAGTTTAGTAGAAATTGGCCTGCTAAGGGGTGGACATATCCTGCTTATGGTTCCCAGTCTAGGGGTAGGTCTAGGCGTGGTAGGGCAGGGCTCAAGGTTCGTTTAGGCCTCGATCAGACAGTTCACCTGCTCAGACTTCTGGTGAAGGCAGGGGTCAGTCCTTTCGTAAGCAGAACCAATGACCTGCCTTTTCAGCTGCCAGTGGACTCTCGTCTGGCAGCTCCTTTGGGAGGAAGATTGTCTCTTTTCAAAGAAAATTGGGATTTAATCACTCAAGACAGAGGGGTGCTGGATATCATTCATCACGGTTACAGATTTTATTTCCACACAATGCCCACTTCCAGAGGCATGCCAGATGTTCCTCCTCCACAAAGAAAAGAGGCTCACATGCAAATTTCTCAGTTACTCCAGATAGGGGCCATTCAGCCAGTCCCTGTATCAGAAAGGGGCTTGGATTTTATTCTCGCCTGTTCCTAGTGCCAAAGAAGGGGAACACGTGGAGACCAATTTTGGATTTATCTATCCTCAACACTTATCTGGACATTCCCAAGTTCAAGATGTTGGCGTTACAGCAACTGTTACCTCTGCTGGGCAAAGATCACTGGATGGTAACTTTGGATCTCAAGGAAGCTTACCTTCATGTGCCTATAAGGCTAAGTTGCAGAAAGTATCTGAGGTTTCGAACTGGAGATTTTCATTATCAGTTCTCTGCATTGCCCTTTGGCTTATCTACTGCCCAGAGTATTCACAAAGGTTCTGGCTCCAGTGATAGCTTACTTCAGGCTTCAAGGCATTCAAATCTATCCTTACTTGGACGACTGCCTGATTCTGGCTCAAGAAAAGGAACACCTTCTACAGCATCTGGAATATGTCATAGCAGTGCTAAGATGCCTAGGGTATTCTGTGAACGAAATAAAGTCCAGTCTAGTACCCTCTCAAGACATGTGCTTTCTGGGTGTGAGACTGAATACAGCAGCCCAGATGGCCTTTTTAACCCCGGACAAACAAAAGAATCTGTCACTTTACTTCCATCACCTATCTCATCAGTCCGTGCTGACTGCAAGGACAGTCCTTCAAGCATTAGGGTTCATGGCATCTTGTATTCTGGTGCTTCCCAATGCCAAACTGCATATGAGGAAGCTGCAATGGTATCTAAAAAATGTATGGACACAGCACTGCCAAGATTTGGACACTGTCATTCAAATAATACCTTGCCTTCAAAAGGAATTCTTGTGGTGGGCTCAGGAATGTCACCTCAACAAGGGACTCTCTGTGACCCGGCCAGAGGCGAGTCAGATTTTAACGACAGATGCCTCGGACACTGCTTGGGGAGCTCATCTAAATGGAAAGTGGATACAAGACAAGTGGCCTGCCAGACTACAGCATCTACATATCAATATGAAGGAGATGTTAGCAGTCCAGTTTGCATTGATGGCGTTCAAGGAGTTACTTCTTCCAGGGCAGGTGTTGATTCTGACAGACAACACAACTGTCATGTGGTACATCAACAAGCACGGGGGAACACATTCTTATCCTCTATGCAGGCAAGCAATGATTTTATGGGAGACTGCGTTAAGCCTGCAACTGACTCTTCAGGCAAGGTTTCTGCCAGGAGCACAGAACTCCCTAGCAGATGTATTAAGCAGACAAATCATGGATCCCCACGGGTGGAAACTGGATCTTCATGTATTTCAGAAATTGACAGTGTCCTGGGGAACTCCAGACATAGATCTGTTCGCTTCTCCACTAAACCACCAGCTGCCAAAGTATTGCACAAAAGGGTTTCATCACACAGCTTGGAAAGTGGATGCTCTGTCTTTCAGTTGGAAAAACCTTCATGTCTATGCCTTTCCACCTCTACCTCTTCTTCCAAAGGTATTACTAAAGGTCAGACAAGACAGGCCAAGGATGATTTTGATAGCTCCAGATTGGCCTCGGCAACACTGGTACCCACTTCTAAGGAGTCTTGTAAAGAAGCCTCCATGGCCTTTACCTCTGATTCCTCATCTGTTATCTCAGAAGGACGGTCATCTGCTCAATGTCAAGCTTCAATCTCTTCATCTCACAGCTTGGCATATTCTGTGTTGAAGCACGGTAGGTTTCAGCTTCCTCAACAAGTTTTAAATGTGATTATGGAAGCTAGAAGGCCTAGTACTAGGAGAGTGTACGCAGAAAAATGGAAGAGGTTTTTTTTTTTGGAGTTCAGCAAAGAATTTGGAGATTTCAGAGCCTAATTTGAGTGTGGCTCTTCAATATCTTACTGAATTATTGGACAAAGGTTTGTCCTTCTCTTCCATAAAGATTCATGCTGCAGCAATTTCAGCTCACTATGATTGTGACCCACCTTTGTTTTCGCATCCTTTGTTCAAGCAGTTTCTTAGAGGGGCAAAGAATATAAGACCCCCACGTAGAGCTCCTACTCCTGCTTGGGATCTCAATTTTGTGTTGGAAAAACTTACTCTACAACCTTTTGAGCCTGCAGCTACTGCTGAATTGAAATATTTGTCATGGAAGACTGCTTTTCTGTTGGCTATTACTTCTGCAAGAAGGGTGTCTGAGTTGCAGGCCCTTATGGCAGTAGAGCCCTTTTGATTTTCCATAAGGACAGGGTATCATTACGTACTAATCCTTCCTTTATGCCTAAGGTGGTTTCTAGTGTGGCTTTAAACCAAACTATTCATTTGCCTACGTTTTTGCAGATCCTCAAAATAAAGGGGAAAAGATTTTGCACACTTTAGATGTACACAGGCAATTGCGTTATTATTTGAGCAGGACTAAAGATTTTAGGCAGTCTCAGCAGTTACTTGTTTCTTTTGCTTTGAGTTCACAGGGCAAGCCTGTGTCAAAACAAACTATTTCTAGGTGGATTGGCTTTTGCATTGCATTTTGTTATTCCCATCATGGCAAACAGGTTCCAGCTGGGATTAGGCCTCATTCCACTAGGGCTACTGCCACTTCAACAGCATTTCTAAGGGGGGTGGCAACTAAGGATATTCTGGAAGCAGCTACTTGGAGTTCAGTGCATACTTTCTCTAGGCATTATCACCTGCCCATATACTCTAAGTCTAGAGCTGGTTTTGCCACAGCTGTTTTACAAGGCATGTTGTCAGCTCCTGCTACTTTATAATTTGCCAGCCTCCTTACCTCTGCTTTGGGATTCTACCCAATTGTCAGGACTGCAGCAAGGGAAGGCGAAGAACATAGTACAGTTTTGTACCTACCATAAATGTAGATGTTCGAGGATTCCCTTGCTGCAGTCAATTTCTCCCTCCTCCTTCCCCTCTGTGTTTCAGGGTGGTTGTGTAGGTGAGTTTACATGCTTATATTTTTTGTATATATTACTGTATATATTGTACATGTTTTTTGGTACAGGTTGTTTTTGGGACTTGTCTTTTTGGGTCTTCTGACATCTGGGGCAAGAAAAGACTGAGGAAATGGCGTCGGTCATGCGCATTAGTACCCTGGCGTACTGGCGTCAGTCTAAGGCGCCCTGGCCGGCGTCAGCCTTAACTCTCTCTGGTATTCGGGCCGACTGGGACGCGGACTATACCCCAATTGTCAGGACTGCAGCAAGGGAATCCTCGAACATCTACATTTATGGTAGGTACAAAACTGTACTTTTCAGAAGTCTGAATTTCTGGCATCCCCTGAGTTGATTCAAGTCTGAGTGTGATTAATATGTCTGTTAACTGTAAACAAGTATTTCTGTTCTTGTTAGTTATGCATTTAAAATAAAAATTATCTGAGTAAAAAAAAAGTCTTGAGTGTGGACCTCTCAGCTAGGTGATGGTCTGTTTTTCATCTCGGGGAATGACTCCTACATTATGTCTCCTCATGCTTCAGGATCTTCCAGTGGAAATTTCTGAGGCTACTAGCAAATCCTGTACTTGGGAGTACCTGTATGCCCAAATAGAAATGATTCATCTAGGCAGTAAAAAATACCCATTACTACACCCTTTGCAAACTTACAGATTTGCCTGACCTATCTCATCTGTCTTCTGTATCTGTTTAACTTTGGCCTTGATCACATGGTGCGCGTTCCTGCCATCTCTGTGCACTGTAATCTTTTAGATGGTAGAATTTTGGCTGAAGCCAGATCAGTTAAGCGGTTCTTGCAGGGGATCTTCTTTCTCCATCCTGCAATGAAGAACCCTTCTCCTTACAACTCAAGGTATCACCTGTCTGCCTTAGAACCAGCTGACCCTGAAATACCTGAAGTTTGTTTCTTGGAATTTTTTTTATCCTAGATGCCATAATATCTGACAAGTCGACTTTGAAGATGCAGATCATCATCTGTCTAGAAGTGGAGAACCTTACTCAGTTTTCTACAGAGACCAAATATCCCTTAAATCAAAACCTCACTTTCGACCACAGGTAGTTTTAGATGTCTCATTCTTGTCCTCTTTTCTATTCATGCCCCTGTTTCTTAACTGAGGGGGAATCCATGGATGCGAGCTGTCAACTTGTGATATAGTTTGCTTGTGTATTTTGAGGATCACAGCTGGACAGCATGGGGCCAAGCACAGCCATCTGTTTTGACAGTGGCATTATGGGACACACAAATGGTGCAGCATATGGAGATGTTTGAAGAATTGACTTGACAAGGCTTCTAAAAATACGATCAAGAGATCTTGGTTGTTATGCAGTGCACAGGGATCTCAAAAAATCAGCTGATTTTCACTGAGTGGGATGTTGTAAGTTAGCATGGTGTTTTCTGTGGTGACTATAGATAGCTGTGCTGTCACACTTGTGTTTGGCTTATCTAGGTTTGGTTCAACAATAAAGGCTGGCATGCTATGGTGTCTTTTGTCAACGTCCTCAACAATGGGCTGTTACGATCAAACCTGCCTCATGGGAAAGATCCAGATGAGTATGGAATCACGGCTTTCAATCATCCACTGAACCTCACCAAAGAGCAGTTGTCTGAGGTGGCATTGTAAGTATTTTCCACAAGTTCTTGGCTTTAGTTTGTCACTTTGAAGGAACAAGTAACGATAATTAACATTATTCTTTCCATTTCTGATGTGCATCATTGTTACCTGTGAATGACAAAGTTGATACACTGTTAATTTAACAATTTATGGAAAGAAAGAAGTTACTGTTTTCAGAAAAAAATGTACACTAACCCAGGAAGTTAGGAATAATTTACAACAATTGTATTTTTATTATTACTTTTATAACAATATAGTAAATGACCTTTAGGATATACGTAATTTGCCCAGTCTGCCATATACAGCTGTGCAAGACCAATTTTTATTTAAATGTCATGCGTGTTAAAGGTGTTAGATACAAGCTTAATAGCATAATAATTGGTGTTTTGCTTGTAGGATGGCTACATCTGTGGATGTCTTGGTGTCCATCTGTGTGATTTTCGCCATGTCCTTTGTACCTGCCAGTTTTGTGCTATTCCTGATAAAGGAGCGAGTGAGCAAAGCCAAACATCTGCAGTTTGTCAGTGGGGTCAAGCCAGTGGTCTATTGGTTGGCTAACTTTGCCTGGGATATGGTAAGAGTCCTGTAATTTCTACTTTCACTTTACCAGTTATATGATAGGGCCTGCTACCTTTTTCGTGGGAAACTGGTAACTGATTGCATAACCTTGCTCAGCTTTTCATACATTTTAACGCTTTACCTAGGCTTGCTTATAGATGTTAATACTCTGTCTGAGAAGCTGATGTGTAACATTCCTACTCATTTCTGAATGCTCAGAGTTACGGAGTGAATCTCTGGGATGCACTGCCTAGTACTGTTCATACTGTGCCAGTTTCTCAGTGCATCACTTCAAGCAAAATTATTCTCTGGTAAGCAAGAGGTCTACTACGGCCATTTATTAGGGCAGTAGTAATGAGCATGAATCACTGAGGATGGTTTAAGGCAGGGGAAAATTGAACATTATTAAGGCTGCCTTTCTTTTACTGATTGCAGCTCCACAGACACACACTGCTGCTTTTATGATGGCAGTTGATGATATGACTGCAACAGCAGTAGATGCTAGTTTTATTTTTCTTTAGCAGAAAAACATGCACCTCATGGAAATGCTACTACAACACAGCACAATAAAAGGCACAGCTTGTACTCATATGTATCACACTGTAAAAATAGCAGATGGTGCTGAAGGTTATGTGGTAGTGTAGTGCTACTTGGAACCATTTTGAACAGAAAAGGCCTTTGTCTTATCGGGGGGTGGACAGTTGTACAATGCATGATCTTTATTTTGCAGGGGAGAGAAAAGTTGTAGAATGCATAGTCTTTGTACAGTAAGGTACACCTATCAAAGCAGTGCATCAAGCCTGGAACTTTGTGACACTGACTTATTAACGATGGGAGGAAAGGAATGAGACTGACTGGAAAAATAAATATTCCACACACACAGCATACTGATTGTGGGCAGTGGGGTAAAATTAATACCAAGGCGCACACAGCTGAAAGGGGGGAGAGACTGTCATTACTCAAAATTGCTTGCAGTACAGTTTTAGTAAGGAAGTGGATAATAACTCAGAGATGACTGTTTTATATCCATACATAACTGTTCTTTTCATGTTCACCTTCCTTTGTAATTGTGATGTCGTTACCCAGAGTTATTTATGCTTTATAATTTTTGTTTTGCTAACCAGTCTTTGTTACAGTTTGAACTGCATTTCACTGACCTGTATTTTCTTTACAATTTCAGTGTAATTATGCTGTTCCTGCAACCCTGGTGGTGCTTATTTTCATATGTTTCCAACAAAGGTCCTATGTGTCGACGTCCAATCTCCCAGCCCTTATTCTTCTGCTCTTTCTGTATGGGTAAGCTGTTTACATTGAATTCTTCTAGTACGCAGAAGCATACTTTCAGACTTTTAAGGTCTGTCATTTTTTTTCAGTTACACACACATCAATTTTATTTTTAGTTTTTGCAGAAAGTTGTGTAAGAGTGCAGCATACACTAGTCTGGGTGTAACCCTTCACGGGTGTCATCTGTATGTGGTACCATGTGCCCATCACTGGCCACATAATAGCAAGGTTACAGTTTTAATTAGTGGGTTGTTGCCATAAACCAGTTTCACATACCTGCCGGTAGCACAGGTATAGAATTCATGGTCCTCATTTTGCATGGGGAGAACAATGGTAGAAAGCATGGTCTTTGTTTTGCAGGGGAGAGGGAAGTTGCAGAATGCGTGGTCTTTGTTTTGCAGGGGGAAGGGACAGTTGCAGAATGCATGGTCTTTGTTTTGCAGGGGAGAGGAGCAGTTACAGAATGCATGGTCCTCATTTCGCACTGGGAGAAAGATTGTTGTAGAATGCATGATTTTTGCTTTGCAGGGGAGAAGGACAGTTGTAGACTGCATGGTTCTCAGTTTGCCTGGGGCGGACAGTTGTAGAATGCATGGTCTTTGCTTTGCAAGGTAGAAGGACAATTGTAGAATGCACAGTCCTCATTTATCAATAGAAGAACAGTTGTTAAATTCATGGTCGTTTTTTTTTTTCAGGGGAGAAGGGCAACCGTGGAATGCATGGTCTTTGTTTTATAGGAGAGAAAAAAACGTTGTTGAATGCATGATCCTTATTTTGCAGAAGAGAAGGATAGTTATAGAATCCATGATCTTTGCTTTGCAAGAGAGAAGGACAATGGTAGAATCCATGGTCCTTGTTCTGCAGTGGAGAAGGACAGTTTAGAATGTGTGCTCCTCATTTCACATGGGGAGAAGGATTGTTCTAAAATGGCATGATCTTTGATTTGCAGGGGAGAAGTATAGTTGTAGAATACATATTGTTTTGTGGGGAGAAGAGCAGTCCTTTGACAGCTCAGACCTCATTCACTGGAGGAGATCTTAGAGGTCAGTCCAAAGCTGTCAATGACAAATTAGTGGTGCTTTAAGCTGCAGCTTACAAAATCAGGCCATAGGGCTGACAGTTGAACTCTTAATGGAAGATAACTGAATATTCTATCATATCCACCTGACTTTGGCATCTAGCTTCTGTGCACCTTTCCCTCACCCGCCCATCTATCATATATTCCCATTTTCACCCTGATGATTTGTACACTGCATTGTGATTGGTAATTTCAATTGCATTTTGATTGGCTCTTAGTAGACCAGATGTTGTGGCTTGTTGATGCCCTCCAATGCATTTAACCTTCACTGGTGTCTCAAAATGCACAGGATGATATTTTGGGATTTATTTTAATTCAGAATGTCTTTTAGTTTGATGCATTTGTTTGTTTGTTAGTGGTAGAATCCATTACAGTACTTGGGTTTGAAACTGAGGCTCCAGAATTGTACATTATCTGTCTTCTGACACCTCTTTTGCATCATAGTCAGAAATACGTTGTCATTTATCAAGTTATGATATAATGCAGTTGGTCCTGCTCAGGGGTTAACTTATAAACACTGAGAAGGTGACTCTGCAGTCTGTAAAGTTGTTTGAGATAAAACTGGCCACCACTCTTTTAACATCTGCTTCCCTCATGGAACTGTGACTGGAAGAAGACTTGTACTTTGTCGTATCCAGCCCTTGTCTGACATCAGTTTAATGTTTCCCTCACTCATAAGTGGCACCCAAAGTCACTTAGCTATGCGCTTTGATTCCTCCTTTGATGGAGTAAATATTCAGCAGCAGGTCAATGTTCTGACTGCTGAAGTCATCCTCTCATTGGAGAAGGCAAGTTAAAATTCTTTAGATGGCCTTTAGTTGTATGATTCTGGAAAGAAAATGAAATATACAATTATTGCTTTATGGGTTACTGGTTGCATGGTCGAATTTATCCTTTGGGGGAGTGCACCATTCCTTTGCAAAGTATGTGAAATAAGAATGCTTAAGGACTATCCAGACATGTATTTTTTTTGTGCATTATGCCACCAGCATGACTCTCAGTAGGTGTATTGGTGTCTCCTCCTTGTTGTTCGTTTGTAGTGTTGGGAGCAATTACTGGCACTCTGTGTACCCCATTACCCTTATCACCTTGGTAACCTTCTACTGCATACTTGATTCCATGACCTTGTCTAGTACATCCTCTGGAACTGTATTCAGTTTTTCAAAATTCCAGAAAAGGGTGCACCAAGCACCCTGCATCCCTGCATGGTGGGTGGGTATGTATAGAGACCACACTCCTGGCAGTGCACCATTCTATTTTTTTTTTTGCTTTTGCTTCTGCCCTCTCATATCACACAGAAATATTGAAGCTGGTGGTCACTCTTCAGCTGTATTTTCATTTTATTTCCTCTATGAATGCACTTTGTAACTCCTTCCTTCATTTCCTTGAAAGTGCTCAACTTTTCTACCTTTTGTGGTTTGAACTCCAGGCACTAGATCTTTCCAGAAGAGAGGCAAATAAATCCCTGCATCATATCTTACACCACATTTAGAAAATGTAATGTGTTACAGAGACAAAGCATGGAAAGCTGGCTTTTAGAAATAACAATCAATCTGTAACATTATCAGCACTTAAGAAACCTAAGTAATAATACCATTATAAAGGCTAAGTAAAACTACAAGTCTATAGGAAAATCACAGAAAAAACCTCAAAACAATTCTGGTAAATAAAGAAACGTGTATAACCCAGTGAAAAATCACAATCCTGTCCTTCCACAGATGGAAACAAACTGAACATAGCATGCAGATTTAGCTCATAGTACGTAAATGTTGCTAACTCCCTTAATAAACTCAATGCACCCAACACATCAGTAAGTGACATGCATGTTGTCAATACTTCTCATTACCACATCTCCTACCATCATGAAAAAAATGTTCAGAAACTTAAACCCACTTCACTTGCAGCTGATAACCTATCAGTAAAATATCTCAATGGCTGCAGAAGCTATTGCCTGCATACCCAGTATCTATCCTTATAAAAGTACTCTGTCCAAGAAACTATAGTCCCCAGACTCTGGAAACGATCCTTTGTAATTCCTTTACATAAAGGCGGCAAAGTGCCTGAACTAGCAAACTACATACCTGTAGCCATTCTGTCCCCTCAGCCTAAAATGTTAGAAAAATACATTCAAATATAGTTGATCAACTGGCAGCTGGTCTGTGTTGAAATGTCAGCCCTTGTAATGCCAAATGCAGAAATACAGAAAAAAAAGACCAAAAATGTTTGAGAAGAGCAAATATTGAACATTGCTCTTCTCCTTTAAACTTTTTTTTTTTTGCAGAAGGGCAAGCCCCGCTGCACCCCCAAACTTGTATATGGTAATTCCAAGATCTCCATACCTCGAAGAAAAGGAAATATTCCAAGAAATGGCCGTCTTGGACTTAGTATATGTAATTATGTTTTTAGGCCATTCAGTGTCAGAATTTCAAGACTCATTAAAGCAGGTTATAGCATTTCACAAGATTACCTGATCAACTGCCCAACAGAGAAAAGTTACTTTCCCCAACACTGCATGGATTTAGGCCAAATCATAGCAGATAAACATTAATAACTTTCATAAACTATATTCACAACAGTTGAAATTAAGGTGGAATGGTTGCATTCCTATTTTTATACCTTTCCAAAGAATTTGATACAGTTTTACATCCCATAGTAATTATTACTTAGACTCATGGAACTAGGCTTCACAAGACAGTACTGATGAGTTGTCACCTCCTCAACAAATAGCATGGGTTTAGTACTAGATTAAGATTTGGTCAGACATCCAAAATGCAATTCAGAAGACTAACTTTACAGTCTTTTCAACTAGCAGTACCCATCACAGTGTGGCACTTCACGATCTTAAATGACTTCAGCCTACTAGCATATTCTAATATTAAGATTTATTTATTTTATTTTACATTTGTTGACCGGGATTGTCCGACTGAGCTGAAGAGCCCTTTTTTAGCGGTGGCCTGGGGAGAAAAGCACCAACATATTATACAATTTTCATTATAAATTAGCATTAAACAGCAATGTTACAGGGTTATTAAAAGGCATTAAGTAGCAATAGAATGTTATACAGTGTCAATAATCAGGAGTATAGCAAAACTATTTCAAGATATATAAAAATAAATGTCATTAAGATGAATATAGTTTTTGGGGTAAGTGGTTACAAAACCCAGTTTTATCATAATGTAGTTGCATGAAGGCAAGACAATTACAATAGAATGTTTCTCTGAGATGATTTGCTTTTAATAGATTTTAGAAGACAGTAGAAAAAGTAGTCAAAAGAAGATTAGAGAGAGCTAGTGAGAAGAGTGAGTTAAAGGCAGAGAAGGTAGATTAAGGTATGGAAGTAGGGGATGTTTAAGGAGGGAGAGTGTAGTGGCACATACCTCTCAACCTGGACACATCAAAAATCTGGACAAAGCCCATGAAAAATAGGTACAAATCTGTACTCTGATTAACATCTAATTTGCATACATAATTGCGTAACCCCACCCACTCCAATGGAATTGTGGGATACCAACTTTCAAATGCAAACTGAAGAATAGACAACCAAAATATGTCACTGCACCAGATTCCCCTGCAGCCATTCTATTGTCCCATTACCTGGTGATTTTTCCCCCATTTACCATAAACACTAATGTGTGCATACTGCTTTACTTCTACAATGATTATTTGGATTTTATTTTTACATTTTGCAGCATAATAATGCACAAAACACCAACAGACATCCGCTAAACAAAGCAACACTGTCTCACAATGAAACTAGACTTGGCATTAAAACTTCGCTACCCTTGAAACTCACATTCATTGAAATAGCATTGAAACCCACACACCACATCCAAAGGAAATGCATCTGGCCAGTGGTGGATAAAGATTACCTTTGGGCTGTTTTCAGATCATTGGCCCTTTGCACACAAAACAAGAAACGTACATGTGTTCTTTTCTTTGATGCACCTTTCTGACTTTAAGTTATATTCCTTGTATAATACAGCACACTTCATAGGATCATAGGAAGTTACTAGGCTATTGGCCCTGAGGCCGTTATAAGCCTAGCCAAGAATTTAGCTCATGTATAGACAAATCCACACCCTATGCCCTATCCAGCAGGGGCTGGACAGTACTGCAGAGATCCACCAGATATATCGAGGCACAGAAACCTTGACTTGAGAAGCCCAAACACACACACTATGATGTTCCTAGTTTGTGCGTCTGCCTCATTATGGCATTCTTCAGTGGGTGTGTGTGCATTTCTGATGGGTGTCATCATCCACAGTTCCAGTGCATAGCCAGCATCCCCCAGTAAATGGCCGTGTGGGATGCCCCCCTAGCAAACACCTGTGATGCGTGCCAAATAATGGAGTCATGATAACTGCCAGGGCTGACAGCACACACATTCATAATAATGTCCTGAGCATTGCACACGACCTGGCAATTGATGGAGTGGTACCCCTTGCAGTTGATGTAGATTCTACCCTCCTCACTGGGTGATGACTTGATGTGAACATGAGTGCAATCTATGGCACACAGTACCTCAGGTTAGTGTGCTATACAGTAGAAGTGTTGCATATTGCTGGCCATAGCCTCAGGGATGAGGGGAAAAGAAATGTGCTCGCTGGCATGTGATAGGATGGTATCCAGGAACTGGTGGAGTACCCTGAAAGATGCCTGAGAAATGCCCATCATGCCCCCACTTGGTCTTTGGAAAGCCCCTGTATCTAGAATCCTAAGGGCTGTGCATACCTTTGTTTTGTTGGCTCTGGGTCTGAGTTGAGTGTGGCAGAGCTCAGTGTGTTCTTGTAGTATGTTCCTGTCCACCCTGTAGTGCTTTACAGTCTGCAGCTCATGCAATAACTGGAATTGGTGAGAAAGCATCAGTTTCCATTGCTCTAGTTTGGCTGGTAGGCATGGCTGATGTTGGAGAGGAAGGTGCACACTTCAGGGCACAGAGGTGGGGTGTCCAGGATATTTATTGGACTCCTGGTAAAGCATCACAGCCAAAGGCTTCTGCAGAGGGACAATTCTGGCTCCCAGTACAAGTCTGAGAAGTGGAATAGTTTAGCCCAGGCTGTATCCTGTGTCACTGGTATCCCACACACTGGATATCAATGTAGGCATTATTTTAATGACCTACACAGGTCGCAGGAATTTGAGACTGTGAACATTCCATCGCTGTGTTAGTATGACAATAAGAGAGTACTTCTAAGAGTTAGAAAGCTAAATATGGGCAAGATGGCTATGCATAATGCTTTTCTGTTCTTTCCCCAGCTCTCACCAAATGTGAGTTCAATCGACAGGCTCATGTTGCTCGATTGGAGAGACTGAGGGAAGCAAGTGGTATGTATGCAGCAGAAGAGAAGTGTTATTGTAGCATTAAAAGTTAAAGATAGATTTTTTGATCTTTTATAGAGTTGCATCAAATCGAGCATGCATATCCCAACTGTAAAAAGCAAATGTGCATCTGTAGCATAAACCATTTGTAACAGTCCAATATTAGACTGTAGTCAGATTGTGGGTTCAAGTACCATGATTCACAATTATAAAATATTATTTCTTCAATAATAATTACATTCAGTTAAAAGCTCTATACCAGTGGCACAAATGCCCTGCTGTAAACTGTAATCTGTATAATTGGGACATGCATATGTGCAATGTATGCACATTTCAAGGATTACTTTCAGCAATCTGAAGTAGAGTGTGCATCTGTTAGGACATTACTTAAATGTAATATTTCAGATAAAAGAGTTGTATAATTGTATTAATGCATTGCATGTCATATATGATTGTACTAATTTTATCTCTCACCCCAGCCCCCTCTCTCATTTTTTATTTTCTATTATGTCATCAAAATATCACCCATGTCATCCATCTGTACCACATCAGTAAATGCTGTGCAGCACAGTGAGGTAGGCCAGCCCTAGTGGATCCAGCCTGCTCCCACTTCACCAACTGCAGCACCAATGCCCACCACTTCTGGCAGCACTGCCTCTGCACTATCTGTGGCTAAAGGTATTACTACTGTGGAAGCTGGTGCAGTACCTTCTGGAAGCAGTGGCATAGGTGGTGATTTCCTCACTTGTAGGGAGTTGTCAGGGATGGTGCATAGGGTCGTTCACCGTACCATTGGTGTAAGTCTACCCAAGATGGAGAGGCTGCTCTGCCTCATGGTCCATAGGAGGAGGAGACATCAAGCACTCCAGCTGCCAGCAGAGTAAGAGGATAGTGATGACAGTCCAGTGGGTAAGTACTGTATTCTCAACTGTGCCCTAGCTTGATATCCCCTCCCTCACCCCAATCATGTTGACCCCCAACCTTTTGTGTGTCACTTGTCTCATTTGTCTTTTATGTTTGTGTTTGCTTCCTCACCTACCCAACTTAGCTGACCCAGACATACCTACATCCCTTACCCAGCAGTCCTCTGTTACTGAATTAAAAAAAAAATGGGCACCTGTCCCAGAAATAAATCATCCCATACATAGCCTCCATTTTGCACACATGTTCTCTTGACATACAACTTGATTGCATTATTGTCACCCCTGTTTGTGGAGGTGACTGTCCAAATTCAATTAATATTCTGTAAGTATTTTTAGTTTACACTGTTAAAGTGGATAGCTATGGTTCTTTCCTACCTCCCTCCTGCACTGTCCTGTATTGCATTCTCTTTGATCTTCCCCCTGCTTGCTCCCCATTTTCACCACTTTCCTATGTTCCCCATTTTAACACCTTTAATCTGGTCAAAAAATAGAATCACACAGCATGCATAAGTAGCAGAAAGCAATAGAGCCCTTCACTTTTTGGACTCTGTTTGCACAGAGGTTCGCATTGTGCACCAATGTGTAGCAACGGTGAGTGGCAGTATAATGGTGCGACTATCTCCACTCAATGCTGCTTAACCCCGGTGTGCTATTCCAACACACAACAACACTTGTACTGTAAAGAATTCATGTCATTGTATTATCACTGTTTATTTAAAGGTCCTTAAAAGTATTAGATGCACATAGATTTGAACCCAGTATCATCTGGGCTCAAAAAGAAATGTCAGTGGCATTTACGTATGCTGCCGTAGAGTCAGTTAAGCAGCTTGTGTGTTTCATAGACTCAGTACTCACTCTCAGATTTTTCAAAATGCAGCTCACGTTTGTGCACTGCTTAACTACACGCAAACATGGAAAGTACTGAAAATGTGTGTCTTGCATGTGCAAACACTTTGTCAACCATCACCCAAACTCACTGCTCTCCACTCTATGGAAAAGTAAATATGCATTACTGCTGTTTACTGTCCATTTTCTGTCTATGACATGAAATTACATGTGGGAATATAACAAACTGAAGGCCCTATCTAACAATATGTCACATATTTACAGTACAGCCATGTGTTGCCTCACCCCCAAGCACTGCAACTTTGGTGTATCAGTACTTTTTCCACACATATATCACCTACACTGCAGAAATTAATGTCAAATGTGTGATATGCAATGTACATCAATCTAGTAACATGCAGAACTAGAAGTATTGAACCATAAGCCTAAAAACCCTTATCTGCAAGGCTGGGGAAGGAATCAGCATGGACCTTATTCACCGGGGCATAGGTGAACTTCAAAACACCAACAAAAGGAAAACTCAGTGCCCAACGAACTACAACCAATGTGATAGTAAACTAATGAATCCACAAATCCACAAACCAGGAACAACGAGGAGGCATGACAGTAAAAATGAACAAGTTTATTAATGTAATACGAGCACCACATACAAACATTACATTAATGCTTTATCACCACATGTTTGTCCCGACAGTAGGATTTCATCAGATAGTAACATACAATCTCTGGGTTTAAATACCCATAACCCCACCAAATAAATTAGATAATTGGACATTCACATTATATTGGTTATTTGATTCTGTAAGCAATAATTAGAATAGTCACAAATAAAGCAGACAATAACACCCAGTCACTGTGGAAAATCCACCCATAAAAAAAAATTAAATATCTTTACACTGTGGAAGATTATATATCTGATAAATTATAAAGGCTTAACAGTTCCAGCTTAAAATATCCAAACATTTCAAATAAAAATGTGCACACTCAAATTATAAAATTATAAATCAATGTATGAAGTATGAAAACTATAACCTTAAAAATCATGACAATGATTTGTTGATAAATAACTAAAATGCTCATATCGGACACAAAATACATGTTTAAAACTTAAGTTGCGCCATCCAGTGTACAAAATGAAAATGTGTAAAATATACAAAGTGCAAATAACTAGTTATTCTATATTTGAACATGGGGGAGGGTGGACAGCTGAACAATCTAAAAATAAAAACAGTTAAAACTTAACCCTTCAGGTGCCTCGGACCCAAACATTATAAAAAAGCAGCAGAATATTACCACCACTGATACAAAATTCTACATAGTTCAATCCAATTAAACATGTGTACAACATTCATAGCCTAGCTGCTCTAAGTTTTTAAATGGGAGCCAGAGGAATATTTTCATTCAAACCAGGTGGTCAGTTGGCTTCCAGTATTAATTGCCAATAAATCTCCCTGTATCTGATCCTCGTTATCTCCAGAACAAAAAAAAAAATCTATAACTGGCTTGGGCAGAATTAAGGGTGTGTTTGTATAAAGCATTTCTTTCCTTGTTAAGTTCTAATTTCATATAAATGCTCATATATTCTTTTGGTAAGCCTGCATTCAGTCTTCCCTACATAGAAAGCATCACATTTTTGACATAAAGCAAAGTAGATCATCCCCAAAATGTTACAGTTGGCATATGTATTGGTTTCTGTGTGTCAATCTCTGCCCATAATGGTAAGAGACTCGCAATGTAGGAGCACTGAGCGCAGGTACACATTTGAATGTCTCTCTCTTTCTTTCCTAAAACTATTATTATCCTCTAGAAGTTCTTTTGTGCTGCATCCTTTTCTAAATACAAATTTCAGTGGGTCCTTAAAAATCCTTTTGAAATCCTTAAAAATAGCGAATCTGTCCCAAGTGTTTGTAACATCTTTGATCTGGTGTACATCAGTATTGTAGTTCATTACAAAAGCTCCTTTGTAAATCCTGTTATTTTCTGAACCATTTCTTTCATTTACCATAGGATTAGTCTTATAAATAGGGGTGTCCCGTTCATACCCAATATCATCTTTGCCTAAAGTAGGGCTAAGCCTGTCCCCCCTTCCTTCTTTCACTTGTGTTATCACATCAAGAATTTTAATGGGGTACTTCCCATTTGTAAACATATTTTTGAGCTTAACTTCATTTGTTAAAAATGCTTCATTGTCCCCTTTGGCAGTGAAGTACCCCTGCTATTTATGATACACATAGCATCCCTCTAAGCTCAAACACAGTGTTACTAGACTTTGGAACACATGTTGGTAGTAATCTACACTTCAATCACTGTGTGTCAGTAGTGGTGAGACACTCATTCTACATTGCACACCTCATAAGTAAGGCCATCACATCCAAAACCAGGGAAGTCATAGCTCTCCTGTACTCTACCCTTATCAGACCACTAATTAAGCACAATGCTCCCTTTTGTCTGTACCTCACCAAGCACCTACAGCAACTGGAAAAACAAAGGTTTGTGACTGGGAGAATCCAGGGCCTCCAAAACATGACATACATGGAAAGACCTGTCACTGTACTCAGTATCATGTAGGCTGCTCCGAGGTGACCTATACCTGTCCTACAGAGCAATCTCAGACCCTACCATACTAGAAATGCTGGGCATCTGCAAATCAAATGTGACAAGAAAAACTTGCTCCAGGGATCTCAACATAAACTGTGACATAAATAGAACATGCTGGGGAGATGGATATATCTCCCAGCAATTGCCATTCCTCTGTAATAGGCTCCCATTGCATGTGAAGCAGTGAACCCTATTCAAGTGCAACCTTGACAACTGGATGGGTGAGTATAAACTCACCCCTTGTGTGGCATGTATGCCCCTCATGGACAGGGCCAGTCAGTGCTGATCACAAAATTGCTTTGCTAACAATGGCCATCTATGTATGCTTAGAGTACTTGTGTTTTTACACAGCTAGGCTTGTAAACACCCTTGGGCCATTAGGCTAGTAACCTCTTAGGAACTTATGCAGGCTTCCCAACATCTTTTCTCCAGCATGCCCTACTAGTGCCATCCACTATAAGTTGACCTGCATTCTTATAAAATTCTAACTTGCATCATGGTGCTTGCATAAAGTACTGAGTTCTGTAGTCCATGTACTTGGGTAGGATTCTGTTCTCACTGCACTCAACTGTGTGTGTGTGTGTGTGTGTGTGTGTGTGTGTGTGTGTGTGTGTGTGTGTGTGTGTGTGTGTGTGTGTGTGTGTGCGCACGCCCCAGAAGGGCAGAAGTGTATATCCTACAGTTACTGGTCCAGTCCCATGGATTGACAGTATTTTGATACTTGCACTTGCCTACACATCCATGTCATGCAGGCCTCCCAACATCATCTCTCCAACATGCCCTGCTAATGTCATCCACTGTAAGATGACCTGCAGTCTTGTAAAAGTCAGACTTGTGCCGTGGTGCTTACATAAAGTACTGAGTTCTGTAGTCTGTGTACTTAAATAGGTAGGGGTTCTATTCTCACTGCAGTCAGCTTTGAGGGTGTGTCTATTTTGTGCTGTTGCTTGGCATTACAGAAAGCCTTTTATACCAGCATGTGGGACACTGTAATTACCATATTCTCCTCAACAGACACTGATGTCATCAGCTATAAAGTGTTGTCTGAGACAATCCAAGTCAGACTGTAGCACTTGCCTTAAGTACAGAGGTCTGTAGTCTGTGTATTTAGATAGGTAGATAGGTAAGGGATCTATTCTGACTGTAGTCAACTGTGTGTGTGTGTGTGTGTGTGTGTGTGTGTGTGTGTGTGTGTTTGAGCTCTTGCTTGACATTACAGAGAGCCTTTTACACTACCACGTGGCACACTTATTACCATATTCTCTTCAATAGACACTGATGATGTCATCTGCTATATCTGATTTGTGGATATGCACTATTCCCACCAGGGCAGGGTCGGAGACTGGCCTGGAGGCCAGACAGAAGTCACCACATCCTATATGATACAAATTACAGTGACATGGATGTGTCTATCCACTTACATCATGGCATGTGTTTTCTTGGTGAGAAACCCCTGTGGTCTCTCCAGGTGCTGCATGTGTCTGGTGAGGTACATGCAAAAGAGAGAGAATTTTAATCTGTTAGTGTTCTGATGAGGTTCGAATACAGTGCTGTCTTACAATCTTAAGATCTGAATATGATGGCATGACTTATGATGTGCACAATGTAGATTTCAATACCAGTGTAGACACTTGGTGGTCGAAGTTCAGATTGCTATCTACATGTGTTCCCATTGCTTACATCACTGTTGTCAGTGTTGTAATTAAAGTGGAATTCCACTTTTCAGAAGGATAAAATGAAGAGACATTTCTGCATTTATTTGTATATTGTGTGGCTTTGTCACCTGTCATTTGCCTGTGTTAGCCCCTCCTGTAGTATGTTGTCATCATTGGTGGCCTCAATGATTGCACTCAATATGCAAGAATCAACAAACTTGGTAAACCAAAGGCCATATACCTTAGCCTAAACTGTTGAGAAATAGATTCCAAACATTAAAGGGCCAAGCACAGATCCCTGCGGTATGCCAGTGGTGACACCTCTACTTGTACAGGTTGATTCACTAACTTTTGCAGGATTTGTTCTGTCTGTGAGCTAATTAGTTGCCCATCTAGTGACTTAAGGGTTAATCACCAGCTGGAGAGAATTTCTTAATGATACCCAAGTGGGTGATTGTGTCAGAATCCCAGGCCAGATGAAGATAGGCAGTATGCGCGGTCTTACATTCATCCGGGCCTGTCACACAATCAAATGGCTGTGACAACATCACAGATCACCTATGGTGTGACTCGGCACATATACACCTTCCTGGTATGGTTGAATACACACTTCAAAACACTCTCCACATGGACTGTGTTCCCATATAAGAGTGTACATCAACATGCATCCATCTGAGTTGGGGGGGGCAGTACCTTGATGCATGCATGTATAGACACATCCTGACTATCCTCAACCGTGAGGTAGCCCGACATGTCATCATGGACCTTTTCTAAGTGGACACTAGTAATACGCCAGCTGTGTGTTTTGCCAAGCCATGACAACACATGCAATAACAAGAAAACATAGAGAGATTTGTTACACCGGGAAAAGAAACACACAACCCTAGTACAATGTGGACATCATATCCTATAATCAGACTAGTAGGTATGTGACTTGTGTCCTGGGGTAGATAGTAAGTGGAACACCCACCAGCATGTGGTGACAGTGCTGACTACTCTCTTGTATGTGAAGGACATCCACATCAGAGGCCATAATACCACCACAGTTCCTCACACCAATAACGGAGTACATTGCACCCTTCTTCATGTACCTCCCTACACATCTTCCACCGATGTGTAACTGAAGTGTACCACCTTTGTCACAGTGAGCTGCCACATAGATTATTGGCCATACCTAGTTATTGTTTTTGTGGCAAAACAAAGTATGAATCTCGCCCCCATCTCGACCCATGTTAAAACCCATTCTGAGGTTTACAGCTAGTCGTATTTCGACAGTGTTGGAATTCAACATTGTCGGTTTCACGGAAAGGGGTCAATGGGTCAGGTTTGACGACCTGATGGTAAACATATATATATATATATATATATATATATATATATCTGTATTGCCGGGACAGTGTGTGTGATTACCCTCGTAGAGTGTAGACATATCATGATAGTTGTACAAGTGTATTTGTGCAGAATCATCTCTAATCACTCTAAATCACATATGTTGTGTCAGAGGCATGGGATTACTGGTGATATTCTGATGTTGTCCATGATTGTGTGTGCTCCTTTTAATGCGGAGTCTTTACCTGTGTCCCATGTATTGGAGACCTCTGCTGAGATTACACTCATATTCAGGCAAATCAGTTTGCACAGCTTCGCAATATGCACCCTACCCTAGTTGTATGTCAGATCCCTGATAGACAATCCTCTGCATTATTCATGTAAGGATGATTATCTCACACGCACACATCTTCTCCATTGTTCTGTCACCTTGTGCGACAGTCGCATAACACAATTTCACTGTGCAATCCCTGCTGTACCATATTGATATGTGATTGGTGTTGCTGCTACCACCATCTTCCATTGACATGCCCTCATCTGCTGTACATTAGGTTATTTCACCTATCCTTTTTCCCTGTGGTCATTCCTGTAATTCATCTGTGTCCCTACTCCACACACACACACACACACACACACACACACTCACTTCCGCTGAGTGTTCATTTTACATGCAGTGCATGTACCCTTACAGATCATTTACACAACTTCGGTACAGAATACCAGGAGTGGGATTTCACAATATTCTGCACTGTAAATACACTTTCCTGTAGTGTGTTTGGACCATATAGTTATCCTTCATACCTCTCGGCTCTCCAGATTTTCACAGAATGTCTAGATGTGCTCATCAAATTTGTGGCTTTCTGCCATATCACTTGGGATGATCTCAGGACTGATGTGACTCCGTATTTACATACATTTGAGTTTCAGACTTCAAATCCTTCAGAACATGCATCTTAACTCAAACCCCTGGTTATTCTAGCACATTTCTGTAGTGCAAATATGTCCTTATTTCTGGGTCAACAAATTTTAAAAACATGTCTTCAGAGACCTGTAAGTGGCATCATCCCTTCCATGTATTTATGTCTTTCCACTTCCTATCTAACCCTCTGTGTTTTATCAGCTGATCATTTCTTTAGCTGTCTTTTCTCTGTTTACTACTTCTGTATGTGTAATCTTCCTTGTTCACCTTTTGTGAAGCATTTTATCAAAGGCCTTAATATGAAGTCTAGTTGCATGCACTGAGTGGGGTCTACTTGTTACCTTGGTAGTGATCTAGTCACAAGGGATCACTTTAGATTGACAAAACCTGTGTTCTGTCAAACTGCATTGTGGTTCATCTGCTAGAACCAGCTTGATCATTAGAGTTTTTTTTTCATGGCTTGTATAGAGGTAGTTGTAAATCGTACTAGCTTGTAATTGACCAGCTGCTTCTTGGACCACTCTTTGGGAAGGAGTACAACCATTCCCCTCCTTCCATTCATTAACACTACTCTAAATTCCAAGGAACAACTACATAATTTTGTTAATATTACCCAACACACGTTCTGTCAGCACTCATGGTGAATAATTTGTCAGACCCTGATGACTTTACCCAGTTATGTTCCTGATGATCTCTGTCTGTGCCATAGTCACCTCCACATGCCTCCTTCCCTGCTTACCTTTGTTTTCCAAATTAGTGCGTAGATTCCTGTTGTTTGCTAGCTACAACCATTTGACCTCTATCCCACCCAGCATGGAAGACCACTTGCATGACTGCCTATTAACAAGAACTCTTTTTGCCAAGCCATCAACATTTTTAACTGTTCATCTAGTCATTCACTAAACTCTTTAGCTTTTTTTTTTTTTTTTTTTTTAAATAAAACATAGTGCAGTTCTTTGTACCAGTTACAACATGTAGATCACAAAACTAGAGAGCATTGCCCCTTTAATGTTTGACGCAGTTGATTTATTTAAACATACATTGTTGAATGGGTATAATAGGTCACTGGCATCTTTTCAGGGTAGACCTAAGGTGGTATCCATGACTAGGAGAAATTTAGCCAGGGCACTGGTGAACGTTTCGTACTCTTCCTGAGCACTAGGTGGTGACAGAGAGCTATCACTACTGCTTGGAGAGTTTCAAGATGGAGGAAGGAATAAATATTGCTGTTGGAGAAATTGTGAAGGGCTAATGACTACTAGATGAAATCCTAGTTATGGAATTGGGGAGTGGAGGTTTAGCTACAGAGGTACTGGACAACTTCATGAAGGAGGAGTGCCAAATGAAGGTGAGGGGGAGATCTGGAATGCTGTGGTGGGCTAAGTGCAGCATTAGCAGTCTGCTGATGAAGCTGATACTGTGGCAGAGAAGCAGGTGACAAGAGGCTGAAAGTACAGAGTCATGTTTGGCTAATGGCGTAATCCGTTTTACGAATATGTTTCTGCAGCTGGTACTGTGACGGCAGAAGTGAAGTAACGAAAAAAAAACGCGCAAGCGCTGTAAGTCAGGGGACAAGAAATGTACATCATGAAGGGAAGCATTTGTCAGCAACAAAAGGGCAGGATTTCTGGATAGAGAGTGGTTAGAATAAGAAACAAAGCTGGTACTACAATTGGCAGGTATGCCATTCTGGACACTATTATATTGCCATTAGGTTTTACTTTAAAATACATAATTTTATTACATTTAAGTTTGGAAGATTTTTGTGAAGTAACTTTTGAGACTTTTTCAATTACAAAAAAAATATGGGTAAAATAGAATAAAGAAATAACATATCACCTTGAAAATACTTTTTTTTTTCAGAACTGCGGCTTGTTAAAAAGAAAACTGTGTTCAGAACCTCTGACATGGTGGAATTTGAACTTAAAACATTTTCCTAACAATATGTGATAAAGTGCATGGCATAGATAAAATGATGGTAACAGAAATGTATGGACTGTGGGTTGAAAGTGTGGTTTACACTTTATGTGCATGGAAAATTGCAGCATATTTTGTATCATATAATAGTAAATGAAAAAAAAAATGCATGGTATTGAGGCCAACCAAACCTTTGCTTTTATTGTGGTGGTGTAGCTCATTTAGTTTAGGCATGTACAAAAAGATTTGGGCAATGTGTAAAGTAAGGGAAAAAATGAAAGGGAGGGAATATTATACAGAAAATATTCAGGAATAAAGTAAAATGGCTGATGTAAGGAAGAAGGTGAAAGAAATATAACTCAAGATGAAGAAAATAGCAAGGGGGAATGACTATCGGTAGAAAAGATTCAGATACAAACAGAAAATAAGTATGATGGGTTCGCAAGTGTAAAAGAGGCGGAAGAGATGGTGATTCACAAGTAGGGAAGAACAAGAGAAGAAAGAAGTTAAATCTATTGGAGGAAGGGTGAGGAGGAGGAAAAGAAAAAAAACAGGAAAAGATACAACAAAAAGGGAAAAGAATGATTTGGTTATTTTGAGACTAAATGTGAACAGCATAGAACTTAAGTGAGAAGTTTAATGGTGCACAAAGAAAAAATATGGATGTATTATATTTGCTGGATACAAGCTGTGTTAAAAAGAGAAAAATAAAATAAAGCTATATGTGGAGGGAAAAGATTATATGGTCAGTAGGATATGAAATGTGTTCTGGGTTAGAAGTGTTAAGAGAAGTTGAAGTCAAAATATTCATAGTAGGTTCGTAGGTTGTTACTAGGCTAACAACCATTAGGGTTCTTACAAGCTTCCAAGCCATTTGGGTTCCAAGTATCATATGGGGGCATGTTAGTAGACATGTAGCGAAGGATTTGTAGGGGAGGAAGTGTTAGGTAATACATTTCTTATTGATGGCAGCTCTACATAAGGGACATGGGAGCCAGACCAGGGGTAAATTTATGATTCCCCATTCAGTTGTTAAGGTTTTGTTCGAATAGGGTCAGGGATAAAATCTGTTGTACGTGGTTGGGGAACATTTTTCATAGTACTGTGATCGTTTGGGGCACATATGTCTCTACAGCACTTTCCGTTTGTCACAAGCGAAGGTCAAATCTCTGGATCTAGTGTTTCTGGTTGTTTGTTTTGCGCATGTGCAACAGATCCATCAGGGTTGGGTCTGAGGAAGCCCTGCATGCCAGGCAAAGATCCCATCTCTGCAGCCTGTAGGATATATTATGCAGAGAGGTTTAGGCTGTCCTTTTAGGGCAGGGCAGTGTATTCATGCCCTGAATTCCTCTATTGTGAAACCTTTGTGGGTATTCCAACTATTGCAAGTGTCTACATCAGTGATGGTGAACCTTTTGGGTTTGGTGTGTTAAAAATTCAGAAAATGCCTAACTTGATCCTGCTGGTGTGTTGCCCCCCAAACAAAAATAAATGAAAAAAATAAAATAAAATAAATACATAAAACAGGATAGCTTTCAATACGTCAGGGATAAATTTCAACAGAATCAGGGACAAATCTAGAAATAAGAGGCACTGACAGTTTTGAACTACTAGTACTATTAATCTGAAACACTGGCAGAAAAAATGAATGTGAATTAATATACATTTTCTGAAGTAAAATAAGTCTATAAATCTAATTACTGTCATTAAGTGTAAAAAGTCACCAGTTTTAGGAGGGATTAAGAGAGAGAGTTGAGAGGAATGTAAAACAGCATACGCTTAGAAATGCAGACTACTTGCCCTTTGCAGAAGTGTAACTGTAAAGAGAAAATGTCAGCAGTGCCTTTTGCAGATTCTAGTGACACAGTATACCAAAATAGTCGTTGAGGTTAATAACTTTCTTAGTTCAGCAGCTATGTTGAACTGACTCCTGGCACAAAATAATTCAATGCACTTCACATGAGCAATGAATGCAAAAGCAGTTTCTTTGGTAACTCGGGTGTTGGTAAATGTTGGTGTGTCACCCGAAATGTCATGGTGTGTCACCTTTGACACGCGTGTCATAGGTTCACCATCACTGGTCTAGATACATGCCAAAGAGGTATTGTATTCAATGATAGGTCTGATAAGGGCTGAGCAGAGTGGTACTGTAACTTTTTTTGCACCTGGATGCCATACCCTTACTTATATGTTGGGCAACATTAGAATGAGTTTCTTATTATCCTAGCTGCATGTTGGTCAAAGGCCAGATTACTGTCTATGTATGTTCGTAGATCCCTTGCACTGTGTCAACTCTTGGGGGTGTTTTATTGATGGAGTGATTAACTTGTGTTGACAGTTTCTTAAAGGGCATTATAATGCTTTTTTTGCATTGCGTTTTAGGCCATGGCTTTGGCACCAGTCATATGTTTGCATTAAACCCACTTGCAAGATGTTTGCGTCTTGGGGGGAATCTGTAATAGCTCCCAATTTACATTCATCTGTAAACTTGGTGAGCTAGAGGCCTTTAATGTTAGCCTTGATTTCTGAGAAGTAGATGCCAAACAGGAGTGGGCCCAGGACAGAGCCCTAGAGTATTCCACTGGTGACAAGCCTGTTGGTGTGGAGGTGGTCTCACCAATCCTGACTTCTTGCATCCTGTCTTTGAGCCAGTCAGCAATCCAGTGAGTTATGTAAGAGTTTACACCTAGCTCAGAGAGTTTGCCAACAATGCCTGAGTGTGGGGTATTGTATCATATACCTTAGCCAGGTCAAGATATGCTGTATGCACTGTTTTACCTCCATTGTCTTGGTGACCCTGTCAAAGAAGCCTACTAGGTTAAGTAGGCATGACCCTACATTAACAAAGCCGATTGTGATGGGTCTAGTGTCTGTAGTTTGCCAATGTCCTTAAGTATCATTTCCATGATAATTAGTTTCATGGCTTTGCATATTATGCTTGTTAGACTAATGGATCTGTAGTTCCCTGGGTCAGTTGATGGCCAACCATTGTGAAGGGGAGTGACTGTTGCAATCCTCCATTCACTTGGAATGTAGTCTGTTTCAGGGCTGTTGTTGAAGTGCTTCAAGTGGTCCTGATAGGTCATGTTTTAGACTTTTCAGGAGGAAACCAGGGATGTTGTCAGGACCCATGAAGGAGATGTTTTGGCTTTAGCAAGTGCTGCCAGCACCTGGTTCCTGCTTGATAGCTGGGGGAACAGTTATTTATTTGATGTATGTTAACCAGGTTAGTCTGACTGGGCTGCAGAGCCCTTTTTCAGGGGAGACCTGAGGAGAAAGGTTCCACAGATAAATACAAAAACAAAACATCATACAATATTAACATACAAGTGTATATACACAGGAGAAGTAGAATTCCACTTATAAATGAACATGTTGGAATACAAGAGTAATATTGAGGGTTTAAACAGCATCTAACAATTACCATCAGAGAGAAATTCAAGATTCTGTTGGAACTGGAGGGAAGTGGGTGGTGAAGTTTGAGCTAAATTTTCCTGTCAGTAGATTTGCTGTGTCACCCTGACTGGTGTAGGTGATACCATTCACCACTAGTTCTGTGCACTGTGTGTGGCATCTAAGGTTCTATATGTAGCCGAGGAAGGCTTCTGATTATCCCCATTCACCACTAGTTCAGCACACTGTTGTGCATTACATCTAAGGTTCTAGATGTAGCCGAGGAAGGCCTTCTGATTGTCCTTAGCCTGTGAAGTTATCCTGACCTCATAGTTGGCATTAATTAAACCTCTTAGTTTGTTCTTTAATTGTATAAGAGAGCAACTGTATTTAAGATAATTGCTTTTCCTGATTTTGACCACGAGTTTCCTTCTTTTATTATGTACCCTATTTAGGTGAGAGTTCCATCATTGCGGTTTGCTTTTAGTATTTGTTTTGGGTTTATTTCCGGTAGGTACAGCAGCCTGTATGCAGCTATTCATATATTTTTGTAGTGACTCTGTGCATAACTCGGCATAGGTAGCTGTGATCTTGGGGTTGAGAGAAGCTTTGAATTTTGCTAAATTATCATTTAGTAGGATATAGTTTGTGAATAGTTCCTGTTACTGGTTTAGCAGGATTTTCTGGTTTGATATATATATATATATATATATATATATATATATATATATATATATATATAATTTTTTTTTTTTTTACATCAAATGACACAGCTTTGTGACCCAACCTCACTAGTGAGGGCGTGATGCGGTGGGAGGGGGGGTGTACAATGCTCTCCCATGTTGGTGAGTAGCAGGTTCAGTTTGTTTGCTTCTCTGGTTGGAGTGTGTACTATCTGTTCCAGAATGTTTGTGTTAATAAAACCTAGGAACCATTGTGCTTAGCTTGAATGGCTCTAGATGCCGTTGAAACACTGGAAAAGTGTTGCCGTGTTCTCTGTAAGTGAGCAAAGATCCTTGCAACTTGCCTGATTTGCAGTAGAGAAAAAAAGCTTATTAACCGACTGACAATAAACAATATTAAATGTAACAGTTGTGATACCAGGAAGATTGATATGTGACTTGAGATAAAATGGAAATTGTGCGAGTTTAATAGTAATGCATGCATGTATAAACATGTCAGAAAGAATAAATGTTTGAAGAATTTAGAAAAAAAAAATGTGCTAGTAAACATGTCAACAGTAATGAATGGGTACTTGAACTGTAAGGTCAGAAAAGAAAATTCAAAATAATTTAAAAGTGATAGTGATGAAGTTTGCACATTTGAGAATAGGACAAAGTAGAGATTGGATTTAAAAAGGGAGAACTTTAAAACAGAAATAGATTATATAATGCATTCAGGTGACACAAAGGAA
Organism: Protopterus annectens; assembly: GCF_019279795.1. Lineage (NCBI taxonomy): Eukaryota > Metazoa > Chordata > Ceratodontiformes > Protopteridae > Protopterus > Protopterus annectens. Next base: position 260,292,931 of record NC_056747.1, read on the forward strand.
GTGGCAGGGGGTAGCAATGCGGGCTGTATTAGGTGACCAAGAAATAAAAAAAAAATAAAATAAAATCGTTAATGGGTTGTAAGTGAAAAGAAATAAGGTGGAAAGTAATAGACTGGAAAGAACATGACATTGAGAGTATTTTATGAAAGCTAGACACAGTTGTGGGTAGTGTTTAAACAGAAATACAAAATTACTTTTTTTGGAAGTAGGGTGAAGGTTGAAGAGTGGAATATGAAAACATGCCGAAAGATTTTGAGAAAGGATTGGAAGAAAGTACTAAAGTAAGAGAAACAGAAAAAGTGTGAAAAAAAATAAAGATAAAATTAAGAGAATGTTGTACAGACAGAAATAGTTTTAAATGGGAAGAAGTTTCACCCTCTTTAGGAAATTAGTTAAAATGGGAAGGTAAGATAGATGGAATGGTAGAGGATGATTGAGTAAGCAAGACAAAATTATGAGGTTAGTAGAAAAAATGTGTAGAAGCAATGTACGAGAGTAAGGAAATTGAAAGGGGAAAGTAAAGAAAATTTCAGATAGAGCAAAATGTAAGAAGCATGAATCAAAATGAGAGTTTCAACACATTATAAAAGAAGGGAAGGAATAATCTGGACCAGGCTTGGATCAGTTAAGTTACAGATATTATAAGGATAAGAGTGTGCCTGAAAAAGAGATGTTTGTGGAGGTACAGAATGAATGGTTAGAGGAAGGGATAAAAGATGAAGAGATGTGTTGGGAGTGGTTATATTTATATGGAGGAAGGGTGACCAAACGAGTATGAATTGGAGGCCAGTAACACTGGGGAGTATTGATGATGATATTTTAGGAAAAAAAAAAAAATTCAAAAAAAATTTGCGATTTGTTTTGTAAGTATTGAAAACGGAAATGGTATAGAGAGTAAAGAGAAAATACTTGAAAATGTTAGTAATAAAAGAAATGGATGATATTTTAAGGGAGAATAAAGATGTAAGCTTGGTTGCATGCGACTCAAAAAAGCATTTGATTTATTAAGTCATGAGGCAATGTGAGATATTCAGGAGACTGCGAGTTTAAGAAAAAAGTGTTATGAGATTTCTTGGATGAAGGTTATGGTCAATGGTTGGTTAGAGAAGAAAATTCAAAAAGGGGTGAAATGGGTATAAGATGAGTGTGCTATTTATACAGGTAATCAACGCAGTAATGTAATGGAAAAAGGTGTACTACCCAAATATCCTTCATATGCAGATGATTTTACTTATTGTAACAAAAATATAGTATGGATGACGGAAACTATGGCAAGGATTGAAATTGGGTTAAATAAATCTGGATTAAGGATAAACATGTAAAAAGTAAATGTTTTGGGTAAATAAAAAACATTTTGCTAGAAAAAAAATAACTATATTAGGAATCAGGTTTGGCAAAACTTAAAAAATAATAGAACAATGGAGAAAAATTCTGGATGAAAGAAAGAAGTTAGTGGGTGGAAAACTTTCTATTTTTCCTTTAGACAGAAAGTATATGTGTTAAATGCATACAAGCTGGGAAAGTTGGGACATTTGGGCAGTGTGCATATCTTTCCTGGAAAATGTAAAAAGAATTTAAAGATTTTTTTAGTTTTATTTGGGGATCAAAATGCATTCCAGTTAGTTGGGGAGTTGTGTGTAATCGCAAAGAAGGAAGAGCTTTGAATTTAACAAATCCAGTTGTATATGTTATATGTACACTTTTTGGTATTAAAAATACAAAGAAGGAAGGTATCTTGACAGAAAACCTACTGCATGTGAAATATGGAGATTGAAACAGATGAAAAGGAAAAAAAGTAAAACGGAAATGTTGAGAAAAAGAATATGATTATACAATGAAATTATGGAAAATTAAAATTGATGAAGTTGAAAAAGATAGGAAGGAATGGTATATTACAGTGGAGAAACATCAGTATATCCATGTAAATATCACAACAAGGAGATTATAAAAGTAATATGAGTAGAAGGGAAATGTTTGAAGATTTTAGAGACTGGAGATTTTTTGTGGAGATATTAGATAAGTTGCCTGTAAGTAGTAGTTTGAGATATAGATCAGTGGAGGAGAGAAATATAAAGATTGCATGAAGAAGAAACAACAAAGCCTTATTTTTTAACTTGTAAAAAGAATGACTTTAGGAAAAAAAATGTAAATGTGTAAGTGGGAATGTTTTTAAAATATGGATATAATATTGTATGGGATATATGAAAAAAAGAGGGATGGGATAGGATATTGATGGTAAGAGCATGGGTGCTATAAAAAAAGACGATCTGATGAATTTCTGTATAATAAAAATAGGAATGATAGATGCGTTTGTTGAAATAAAAGTTATTGAAAAAAAAGATAGGTGTGGTACCTGTTGAGCTACTGAGATGACTGATTCCCTGCGTTCCAGTCCTAAAGGTTATTGAACAGGCAGTCTACACAGTCCTTGCCAACTCATTTCCTTCAATGTTTCTTAGAAAATCCTGCCTTGTTCCTGGCACATGACATTATTTCCTAGCCAGGAATACTGTCAAATGGAAATAAACCTTTTAATAAGCCTGAAAGTGCTCTAGCAGGGCTATATTTTATCACAGCTTGAGTATGTAGTCATTATATCATATTTTGCTATAGAACTCTTCCTACTTTTGTTTAAGCTGGCAACTTCTAAGACAATACAATACAACTTACATGAATATCCCAAGTAGTCGTGGACCTCCTAAAAGGAAGAGACTAAAAACAAATAATGCAATTCAGGTATCCAAAAAAAAAAAAAAAAAAAGAGTAGAATGGTTTTCAGGCTAGAGAAAAAGCATGGAAAGAATGGTAAAAATGTAAAACCCCACACTGTCCTGAAAACTTCAGAATACTTTGCAATCATACTAAAAATCAAATTAATGAAGACAAAAAAAACATACTACAATAACTTTCAGAATAATAGTAAACACACCCCTAAAAAAAAACTCTGAACAGCCATTAAAGAAATCATTCATCCTGGCCATAAATTCAACCCTAAACTCTCTCTCCCAATAACGCATCGCTCAAAACTGCAATACAGTTCAACTCTTATTTCATAGATTGCATAGCATCTCTAACCAAGGATTCCCCAACATCTAATCATAACCCTACCCTGCAGCCACATATCACCACATCCACTTTCAAACCTGTGCCCACACTTTATGTAAAACTGCTCTTAAACTCAAAGCATGCTCTACATTAGCTCATGACCTTCCATGCAAATACCTTAAAGTAGCAGCTTGATAATATTACCCTACCCTGTCTCAATCCTTATAAATAGCTCAGTCCAGGAATCCCATGTTCCCTGTCTCTGGAAACAAGTTGCTCATTGTCCCTCTGCTCAAAGGAGGAAATTCAGCAAACTTTACTAACCTTAGATGTATGACAATCTTATCCCCCCTTTCCAAAATTCTTGAAAAATGTATTCAAAAACAATTGCTAAACTGTCTCCTGCAGGAAGAATTCATGTCCACCACACAACATGGCTTCTCTCTGTCCCATAGTACTAACACTGCACTTCTGACCTATATAGATACTGTCAATAAAGCTAGAGATTATTGTAAACTAGTCTCCTCCTTATTTCTAGACTTGTCTAAAGCCTTCAGGACAGTTTTCCACAGCAAATATCTACTTCAGATGTCCTTAGATATCTGTCAGCACACCCTTCTATGGTTTAAAAGGTATCTCTCCAATAGGTATTAAATGGCACTCCACCCTCTCTGTATACCTCCCAGTCATCAGAGGGGGAGGTATTACAGGGATCTATCCTTGTTTCCTACTCTTTAACATTCTTACCAACACCCTCCACATATCAGACCTCCCTAATACAGTATGCAAATGTCTCCACACTCATTTGCACATCAGCCAATCTGGCACACCGCCAACAAATTACTCAGCTGTAACAGCAACTGAAACATGGCTTTGTAACTCACAAATCATGCTCAACCCTAAAAAAACACAAATTCCTACCCCCCCCCAATCCCTCTCCAATGAAAAAACAAAATTTAAAGTCCTTTCTTGATAATAACCATTTAAGTAATTTCTCGTAGGAAATTATTAGAGATGAAAGTGGATGATCTTAACTTCAACCTGCATATGCAAAATTGCATAAGAAAAGACTCCTCAAAACTAGGGATGCTTTATAGAGACAAAAACTTTCTCACAGATGCAACTAAAGCTACACTTGCCACTACTTATCTCCTCCTCACTTCGTTATGGTGCTCCCGTCCTTACTAACCTTAAGGCATCACAAAAATCAAAACTTGAGCAGTGCTATAACAAAGTTGTGAAATTTGCAGCAAATACCTTTTCAGAACCCACCACTGTGTAGCACTAAAAATCCTAAATTGGTTAGACCTACCCTATTGACTAAAGTAAACACGGCTTCTTACCACCTACAAAATTACCCAGAATCTATCTGCTTGTCCAGCATTAAATAACATTCTACGCACTATATTCCCAGTCAGTCATTATGATTCAGTAACTAAGAACTCCTTTGTGTCCACAGATCTGTCATATCTGCTGGGCATTGTCTATACTTGTACCATGTTGTTCAGGCCTGGAACTCCGTATCTCTGTCAGGTGAATACCTTCCCTTCCATCCTTCAAAACCATTCTGAATGCCTTCCTAGCCAAAAGCTGTCTCTGTTCTCAACACCAAATGTGGACTAATACCTATTTATACCTTACATCTCCTTATTCAGTTCCTTATTTCTATCAATTTATTTCACTGTCTCTCTCCCTAAATATACCATAAGCCTGCTTTCCCTCACTACTAACTGCAATTCCTGTTTCTATTATCCTAGCTTACATTTAATTTCTCTCTAAACTGGTTAAAATCCATTTGGCTATTAAATCATTGTCCTATAATTTGTATCTATTCTTAACCAATGTTTTCACATCATCTCTAATTTGATGTAATTATTTAAACTGTATTTGTTTTTTGTATTGCCTTTAAAGACTATAAAATTATTATTCTCAAAATGTTTTGTAGTACTTTTGGAGCTTTTCTCCCTTGGACTCCAATGAAAATGGGCTGCTACCCAGTTGGACTTTCCCTGTAATCAAATGTCAATAAATAAATAAAATAATTAAGGCCTTTAGCTTACAGAATTCTTGACCATAACCTTTTTGTCGGCACATAACAGAATGCAATTTTAGCCAATATGCTTTGACTTTTCCCTTTGCAGTTGCAACAAGAAGTCTGATTGTAAATGTGTTGCATTATTTATTGCAACTGCATGATTGCATTCTAAAACAGTTTTCTTGCAACTTGATTACTGATCTCTGCATTTGATACTAAAGCCACTAACTCCCCCCAAAAATAAAGTTTCAGTGCATTCTCCCCCACAAACACTTTAAACTACAGTAAATTCAGTACACTAAAATGCTTTGTTATTCATCTTAGACTGGATATTAAGCATAAGAGGCGTAAGAAAGTAACGCTACTTACTGTCTCTCTCTAGCCAGTCCAGTAACTTGCATTATGATTTAACAATTCAAACTGAATTATTACAATTTACATATCGTAATTCACAGGAGATGCTTTATTCAGCTTTATTACCAAAAATCTCTCCTTTTATAAATCCTACAATATGCATATCTTAAGTGGAGTTGAAATGCTGCAGCTCTCCCACTTAAAAACTTCAAACCACACCCCTGTAAAATGCCAGGTTTTTGTGATATAAAAAAATGAGACCCCAATAAATCATTTCAAAACTTTTCCCACCTTTAATGTGACATATAACCTGTACAATTCAATTGCAAAACAAACAAATCTGTTAGGGGAAAAATATAAAAAAATAAAAAAAAAATGAACAATAAGCTGGTTGCATAAGTGTGCACACCCTTAAACTAATATTTTGTCGAAGCACCTTTTGATTTAATTACAGCATTCACTCT